>NC_053501.1:7927439-7972439 GCF_905171775.1 Rana temporaria | reverse complement strand
GGATTAAATGTTTACTTGTAAAACAAAGATACTGTTGAAAAAAAATATCAAACAAAAAAAAAATTGACCCCAAACCATTATAAATTTTTATTACCAGCAATATTTAGCTATTGTATCGCCAGCTTTGGCAATATAGGAAACTGACAGGTGGTCCCAGAACTTGTAAGCATAGATAGGCCTGTGGCTCGGGAGTGACTGTCCTTTTATCTTCCTCACCTCTGCATGTCTTTGTCCTTAGGGACCCCCTTGATCCTCCTCCTGCTCCTGTGGATGGGCCTCAGAAATCTCTCTCTCTCCTCTCCTCCTTTCAACGTTTCCCAATTCTGTCTCGTCCTTCTCTGCCCAAAGGGTGAGCTAGAGAAACCCTCCTAAACAGGGGAAGTCTGTGCCTGCCACTTACCTTCATCCATTCCCTCCTGTACTAATGTAATAATGAGCAACTGCCACTTACCTTCATCCATTCCCTCCTGTACTAATGTAATAATGAGCAACTGCCACTTATTATTCTCTCTCTTTGGCACTAGTGTAACACTAAAGAGTACTGCTTATCCTCATCTTCTCCCTTCTGCACTAATGTAACAATGTCCAACTGCCACTTACCATCATCTTTTCTCTTCTACTTCTGCACTAATGTAACCATGTCCAACTGCCACTTACCATCATCTTTTCTCTTCTCCTTCTGCACTAATGTAACAATGTCTAACTGCCACTTACCATCATGTTTTCACTACTCTTCTTATGCACTAATGTAACAATCTCCAACTGACACTTACCATCATCTTTTCACTTCTTCTGCACTCATATAACAATCTCCAACTGCCAATTACCATCATCTTTTTTCTTCTGTACCATTGTACAAATGAGGAACTGCTGTAAAACTTCTTCACTAATATTATATTAGTATAGGAGAGAAATAGCAAGGGTGAAAGGCAGTTCCTTATTATTATTATAAGTAACTGCCATTTATCTTCATTCTTGTAGTAATGCAATAGGGAGCTCTCTCTCACCTCGCTTGCGCCTTCCTGTTTTGAGTATGAAGGCTTTTAGGGAGCATGTTTATTTATTGGGTTTTGACGTCCCATTGGAGGCGCTACTGGCCGAGTATCTCTTAGGGCCAGTTCACACCACAAGCAGTTCAGTGCGTTTTGGTTCTGCATGAAAAGTATCTAAGGGCCGGTTCACTATGCGTTTCTGTTCCAGATGCGTTTCTGCATGCACATTTTTAAAGTATTTTTTTTATGATGCTGTCGGTGCATTTTTGATGCGTTTCCGGAAGCATTTCAGGTGCTTTTCTTTTTCTTCCTTCTTCTTTCTTCTTTTTTTCTTCTTTTTTTTCTCCTTTCTTTCTTTCTTTCTTTCTTTCTTTCTTTCTTTCTTTCTTTCTTCTTCTTTCTTCTTCTTTCTTCTTCTTTCTTCTTTCTTTCTTTCTTTTCTTTTTCTTTCTTTCTTTCTTTCTTTTCTTCTTCTTTCTTTCTTTTCTTCTTCTTTCTTTTCTTCTTCGACGTATATCGGCGTGCGCCGGTCGGGAACGGTTAAGGTTAAGAAAAAAAGAGGGGGGGGGGGGGGAGAGCACTGGACTGCATCTGGAACGCACCAGAATTGCATCAAAAACACATCAAAAACACGCATGCGGAAAAGCATGTGGAACGCACGCGGACTATGTTTCTATGGTGTGAACTGGTCCTTATAGTAAAACTTGTTGGTTGCTTTTGGCATAAGATTGAATATTTGCTCATTATGAACAGAGTGGCATTTATGCCACGTTGGCTGATGTTTTGGCTCATTGGGCATCTAGAAGGTGGTTGGGTCCAATAGTCTCTTCTAATAGTCTCTGCATGGCTGGATCATTGAAGCTTGGCTGTTTGTGTGTTGCTTCTATATCGGCAGCAAATTTAAGTCAGTTTGCTCAGGCCAGGGTCTAGTGCCCCCTACTGGTGATATAGATGGGTAATGTTTTATGGTTGGCTGAATTACTGTGCGTCTGCATTTTCCGCCCTATTCGGGGGGGGGGGGGGGGGTTGTGTATGTGCCTTTGCCTGGACCTGTTCTGCAGAATATTACTGACCGAGACCTCTTCTCCGCAGGCAAACTCCGGCGGTCAATCCGGTGCGTCGGAGATCATCTACGAGACTGTCACTGGTAAGACGATGACTCCAATGAAATCCTGAATGCATGGGCTGCTGCCCTAATCTCTATGCCCCCCAAAAAAATGTGCTTTTGAGTTCAAAGGGAAACCGTTGCATATCGTCAGTGATGTCGATTATTGTAATCAGGGCTGATCCTAGGCAGGTGCGTGGGGTGCAGTGCACCCAGGCGCCACAAAGGTGGGGATCACTGAAGCACCAGAGTGCCCTCCTCCGTCCTCCTCTCCTTGTCCGTGTCCAGAGGCGGCTCTCTCCGCCGGTCACCACCGCCGCCACTGTGTTTCCTGCCCAAGCCCGTCCCCCCTGTCAGAGGAGGAGAGAGAAGCAACGGCTGTCTCTGTGTGGAGAGAGACCAGCCGCGCAGTGATGCCACGGGGGGGGGGGGGGGGTCCCTGCCTAACGTGTTCTCTTTGTCCGTGTTGGGGAAGCATCTCTGTGTTTGAGTTGTTGCCAAACAAACATTTGTAAAGGGGAGGTGTTGGTAAGATGACCACGCCCATGTGGGGGCGCCAGAAATATTTCTGCACCCAGGCGTCTGTGAACTTGGATCGGCCCTGATAGTAATGATTACCTTAAAACGATATTAAAGCATTTAAACTCTGACACATACTTTTATATCCCACAGGAGGTGGGAGGAGATCCCCCTCCTGATCATATTACCCCAACAATACAAACTGTAACCAGAAACATAATTACAACACGGACACCCTCCTAGAAACGAAGAGTGCACTGTAGCCATCTTTTGGCCATAGCAAGGGCAGGAAGGGGTTAATTTGCAGATTATTTTTGTTAAACAGGTATGTGGTATGGAGACGGTTGGGTTATGTGGTATGTAGACGGTTGGGTTATGTGGTATGGAGACGGTTGGGTTATGTGGTATGGAGACGGTTGGGTTATGTGGTATGTAGACGGTTGGGTTATGTGGTATGGAGACGGTTGGGGGTATGTGGTATGGAGACGGTTGGGGGTATGTGGTATGGAGACGGTTGGGGGTATGTGGTATGGAGACGGTTCGGGGGTATGTGGTATGGAGACGGTTCGGGGGTATGTGGTATGGAGACGGTTCGGGGGTATGTGGTATGGAGACGGTTCGGGGGTATGTGGTATGGAGACGGTTCGGGGGTATGTGGTATGGAGACGGTTCTGGGGTATGTGGTATGGAGACGGTTCAGGGGTATGTGGTATGGAGACGGTTCGGGGGTATGTGGTATGGAGACGGTTCGGGGGTATGTTTTATGGAGACGGTTCGGGGGTATGTGGTATGGAGACGGTTCGGGGGTATGTGGTATGGAGACGGTTCGGGGGTATGTGGTATGGAGACGGTTGGGGTTATGTGGTATGGAGACGGTTGGGGTTATGTGGTATGGAGACGGTTGGGGTTATGTGGTATGGAGACGGTTGGGGTTATGTGGTATGGAGACGTCTCCATACCACACAGGGAGAATGACCAGATCGCCTCCGCCGCTACCAACGGCTCCGGTAAGGCAACGGAGGGCGCGGGCCGATAAGAGTGATCTTGTGGCAAATCCGCCGCAGAGACCACGTTTATCTGAAAGCGGACCGCCCGCTGAAGAAGAGGATAACCGGGGCTATGATAGCTAGCTGCTGCCATAACGACGGTATCCATCTTTAAAGTAACGACGGCAGGCGGTCCATAAGTGGCTAAGCGTGGTCTCTGCCTATAGCTCCCCCATGTACATACATAATTGGAAACCTGTTTATAACAAAAATAATCTGCAAATTAACCCCTTCCTGCCCTCGCTATGGCCAAAAGATGGCTACAGTGCAGCTCTCCGGTTCTAGGAGGGTGTCCGTGTTGTAATTACAGTTTGTATTGTTGGGGTAATATGATCAGGAGGGGGATCTCCTCCCACCTCCTGTGGGATATAAAAGTATGTGTCGGAGTTTAAATGAAAGAACTTCCAGTTTTGTAGCTGAGCTAGTCTCGCCTGGTTCTTGGTCGCAATATGCGTCTGTAATATCTGATATCTATGTTCAGACTGGAGGAAGCGGTCTACTGACGGGAGCGCTCAAGCGGAGTGTGGGGGAAGCGGTTCCGTTACCAGATGCATTAAATATGTTTAACATTTAGAAGATAATAAATATAACTTTGCTAACTTTTGTATCCTTTGCAGCCAAAGCACCAACCTTACATGATGCCTCCGCCCCAGATGCACTACAATGGGCACTACAATGAGCCTTACACCTCTTCACAAGGTACATTTCCACATTTTATTCTCCCCAACCCTTAGAAAAATATTTTTTTTGATGTAGACGTACATTCTTACTAAATGATACTTAACCACCTAAGCCCCGGACCATTTTGTCGCTAAAGGACCGGGCCACTTTTTTGCGATTCGGCACTGCGTCGCTTTAACTGACAATTGCGCGGTCGTGCGACGTGGCTCCCAAACAAAATTGACGTCCTTTTTTTCCCACAAATAGAGCTTTCTTTTGGTGGTATTTGATCACCTCTGCGGTTTTTATTTTTTGCGCTATAAACAAAAAGAGCGATAATTTTGAAAAAAATTCAATATTTTAATTTTTTTTTACTTTTTTGCGATAATTAATAAATATCCCCCAAAAAGATTTAAAAAAAAAAAAAAAAATTCCCCTCAGTTTAGGCCGATACGTATTCTTCTACATATTTTTGTTAAAAAAATCGCAATAAGCGTTTATTGATTGGTCTGTGCAAAAGTTATAGCGTCTACAAAATAGGGGATAGTATTTTTATTAATATTTTTTTTTACTAGTAATGGCGGCGATCAGCCATTATTTTTGTTTTTTTATCTTGACTGCGACATTATGGCGGACACATCGGACACTTTTGACACATTTTTGGGACCATTGTCATTTTTACAGCGAACAGTGCTATAAAAATGCACTGGTTACCGTGAAAATGACACTGGCAGTGAAGGGGTTGACCACTAGGTGGCGCTGTAGGAGTTAAGTGTCTCCTAAGGAGCTATTCTTACTGTAGGGGGGCGTGGCTTGCTGTGACACGCCACTGATTGTGTTCCAGATGACAGGGAACACGATCGGTGACAGTGTCACTAGGCAGAACGGGGAGATGTTGTGTTTACACTAACATCTCCCCGCTCTATCTCTTCGTAAGACGATCGCGGGTACGCCCGCGCCGATTGAGTCCGCGGGACCCGCGGGCGTCCCCGCCCGCAACAACTGCTTAAAGGGGACATACAGGTACGTCCTTCTGCCTGCCCGTGCCATGCTGCGGGCGGCAAGCGGTTAAAGCAACACTAAACTCTGGATTAAAAATAATAAAAAAAAATCTATTCCATTATGTATTTTTGATACAAGTTAATATTACTTTATTTGTATCATAATATCAAAAAATTGATAGGCATGGATACATAGGTGCCATAAAAAGTATTTTTGGCCCTGACATAAAAACATATCTCGTCAACAACAGGAAAAATGCACATATACTCAGGTTAGGTATAAAACCATAGAGATTTGTGATTAGTTCCTACGCGTTTCGACCTATTAGGGTAAAGGTCTTCTTCAGGGTAACTATATTCTAAGCGTGAAAAAAGAGAAAAGATTTAGAGTTACATTATTTATAACTGTATCATTGTTTTACATATTCATTATGTTTTGTTGTAATGGAGTTAGCTGTGCATATTTATCAATTCCTGACGAGAAGGTCGCATTCTATGGCCGGACAAATTGCTGCTCATTTAACCACTTAAGGACCGCCTCCTGCACATTTACGTCGACAGAATGGCACGGCTGGGCACAGCTTCCCCGCTCTTCACTGTGGTGCTGTCATCGATCACGTGTTCCCTTATATAGGGAATCACAATCGATGACGTCCTAGCAGGAAGTAAGAGGGACATTTCTCCAAAGTGAGGGGACCATTGTAAACGGGACATTGGAAAATTTCCCCTTACTTCCTGTTCTGGTGGCAACTCGAGATTCTGTATTTTTCTGTCACTTCCAGCTCTGGTGGTCACAGGACAAATAGAGAACATAATTCTTTCCAGTGGGGACAAAGAGAGCAAAAAAAAAAACTAACCCCTCCCTGCTCTATACAAAAAAAAAAAAAGGAAAAATGATTTAGGTTTTAGGAAAATATGCAGTGATTGTAGGTGACCAGCTATTAATTTGTGTGTATTTGGACTATTGCAGACAATCTGCCCGTGTTTGTGAGCAATCAGAACGGATATTACTATCACTCCCAGACCAGCCTCGACCGCAGTCCTCACGACTTCAATGGTAGAATCCGCAATGGCAGCGTCTACAGCGCTCACAGCACCAACTCGCTCAACACCCAACAACACTACATGCAGCCGTCGCCCATGTCCTCCAATCCCAGCATTACAGGAAGTGACATCATGAGGCAGGAGTACATCCCCACCCACCGGCACAGTGCCCTCATCCCTCCCTCTTACCGCCCGACTCCTGATTACGAGACGGTGATGAGGCAGCTGAACAGGGGCGTCATGCATTCGGACAGGCAAAGCCACTCGATGAGGAACCTCAACATCGGCAATTCCTATGCCTACAGTAGGCCGGATGCTTTGGTGTACAGTCAACCGGAAATCCGAGAGCATGCCCAGTTCACCTCCCCCCAGTCCCATCATTATCCGTTCAACCTGAACTACAGTTTCCACAGCCAATCTCCCTACCCTTACCAGGCCGAGAGACGCCCAGTAGTTGGAGCAGTAAGTGTCCCCGAACTGACCAATGTCCAGCTTCAGGCCCAAGACTACCCGGCCTCCAACATCATGAAAACTCAGGTATACCGGCCTCCTCCTCCGTATCCATACCCATACCCGCGCCCAGCCAACAGCACCCCGGATCTAACCCGGCATCATACAAGCAGCAGTAACCCTGACCTTATCACCAGGAGGGTCCACCATTCGGTGCAGATGTTTCAGGAGGATAGCCTTCCGGTGGCTCATTCCTTGCAAGAAGTCAGCGAGCCATTAACGGCGGCCCGCCATGCCCAACTTCAGAAGAGGAACAGCATAGAAATCGCAGGGCTGACCCATAGCTTCGAAGGAATGAGGGTGAAAGAGCGGACTGCGTCTTCTTCCTCCGCCAACGTGGCACCGCAAAGGATCATGCCAACAGATTCGCCAACCAATGTTTACATAGAACGCGCTAAAGAGGAGCAAGGTGCTGAGCAAGAAAGAGGCCGTTACGGGCACAAGAAGTCTCTCTCAGATGCCACCATGCTTATTCACAGCAGTGAGGATGATGATGATGACAATGAGGAAGAAGACAACATGGCGAATGTCCCTCAAACGGCTCATTATGATCGGTCCCAACTCCGAACAGTCATGGAGACCTATCCAGATGAGTCGGAGCCCAGCTACCCATACAGCTCCGTGCCACTCAATCATTTACACATCTATGAGCACAAACCAGTGGAGGTGGAGAAAGAAAGGCGGCAAACCGCCATCAGTCCTCTACAGTTTACAGGAGACCTCCTATCCAACAGGAGAGGGAGCGGCACAATACCCCCCTCCGTATCCGAGTCCAATCTCATAGCTGGCACGGTGACGTATAGAGTGAAAAAGGAGCCCATGAAAAAAAGGCCGGTGTCTGATGTCCTGTCCGGAAAGAAGGACATAGTTGAGGGTCTTCCGCCTTCAGGGGTAAGTACAATTCCAGTCACTCGAATATTGATTGGGGGTTGGAAAACTATTTAATATTTTAGCTGCTTTAAAGGGAAGCTTGGGGTCAGTTTTATTGATGAAGCTGTAAGCTAATGTTTCCTGTTTATCAAGCTAATCTTAACTGCTTTGCTAATAAAATTATATTTACAGAGTTCAAATGTTGAAGCTTAGGCTAGCCATACATTTTACATTTCTCTTGTACAACTTTCCTTTTAGATTTCCCAAAACCATATAATATGAGGTCAAACCAGGGCAGATCCTAGGGTTACAGACGCCTGGGTGCAGAAATATTTCTGGCGCCCCCACATGGGTGTAGTCATCTTACTAACTCCTCCCATTTACACATGTTTCTATGTTTACGACTCAAACACAGAGATGCTCCCCTAAGAAGTCTTCATTAGTTTCCCCCATCAGAGCCTCCCAGCAGATGTCCCCCATCAGAGCCCCATACATCAGGTGTCCCCATAGATCAGTACCTGTCCAATAGATCCCTGTAGCTCGGGCGCGCTGGGAGCAGAAGCACATTACAGGGGGTGGGGCATACGTGGCATCTTTGGTTACTTGGAGGGTGGCACTCATAGAGCATTTCTGGGAGTGCACGGGATGATTGGCAGCAGCTCCAGCCAACCCAGAAGCCTCTCATCACACCGCCTATGGGAGAAGAGCCGACACACGCAGAGGGGGCGGGGCAGACAGGAGACTGCTCCACGCGCACCGGACAGAATTAATTAGTGGAGCCTAGTGCCGGAACGTGTTTCGGTACTAGGCTCCGCTGTGGTACCCAACCCGGATTCCGGGGACAGTGGGAGGTATGCGCTCCTTTTGTCAGTTGCCAGCGGAGAGAGCAAGCGGGATGGGGAACCGCAGCACTCGCTACATGCGCTCGCCTCTGGACACAGACAAGGAGGAGGGAGGGGAGCACTTTGGAGCTTCGGCGCCCCCACCTCTGCGGCGCCTGGGTGCGGGGCACCCCGTGCACCCTGCCTAGGATCGGCCCTGGGTCAAACCTAAACACTTTCAAGTTTATTACAATCAGGGAGGCCCTTGCACTATGTAGTAGACATGTGCAATTTGTTTCGATCTGAATTCTTTTTTTTTTTTTTTTTACGAATTTCAACATATTCAACAAAACTTGTTCAACAAACTTTTCCGAATATTTGTAAATAAAAAAAAAAAAAACATAAATTCGATGATCTGAAATTCGTAAATTCGAAAAATAATCTGAAATTTATAAATTAAAAAAAATCTGAAATTCGTAAATTAAAAAAAAACGAAATTTTGTAAATTGGGGAAAAAATCGGAAATTTGTAAATTCGAAAATCTGAAATAATAACTAATAATAACGTAACTATTACTAGCTATTAAATTATAGGTATTGTAATTTCCTTTTCAATGTGGCCGCATCAATGAATACGAATTTTTATGAATTTTACAAAATAACGAATGTCGTATTTAAACAAATGCCCTTTTTTCTTTTTTAAATGTTTTCTGCTTGTGTTTGTTTTATACCATTATAGGGTATGAAAAAAGGTATCCGAGCAGAAGTTAAAAAAATAGGACCTTTGAAGCTTGCTGCTTGGAACGGTCTCGTCCTGCCCCGCATGCCGCTACCGGATGACGAGAGGGAGGAGCATCAAAGTATAAAAGCGTCCAATGACGAGCGGGTAATTGGCATGCTTCAAAATCCTCTCACTGAGTGGTGCTCTGATTTTGTCTATGGCGCTTTTAAGACCTTATTCACATGGTTGGTGGTAAAAATGGGTGGTTGATCAACCTGACAGAGGTTCTAACCCTTCCACACTTTGTCTATCTACAAGTGGCTTCCTTTCTAATTTTGTTGGCAAACTTTATAGCCTCTTTCCTCTTTGGTGTTGCATGTCTTGTGTCTTAACTGTGACTAGGTGCACATAGCTGAAGTCCTTCATCTAACCCCGTTATGTTTGTCACAGTGTAAAATTCTAGAGCAGCGGCTTGAACAAGGCATGGTCTTTACGGAGTATGAGCAGACCCTGAAGAAGCGATTGCCCGACACCGAGTGCTCCATAGCGCGGCTGCCGGAGAATGCCGAGCGGAACCGGTTCCAGGATGTCCTGCCCTATGATGATACTCGGGTGGAATTGGTCCCAACTAAAGAAAATAACACCGGGTATATCAATGCCTCCCACATAAAGGTGAGTCCACTACTGTGTCATCCGCCACTTTCTTGCCACCTCCCCCGGCTCCCCGTGTCATTTGCCACCTTCCCCCGGCTCCCCGTGTCATTTGCCACCTTCCCCCGACTCCCCGTGTCATTTGCCCCCGGCTCCCCGTGTCATTTGCCACCTCCCCCCGGCTCCCCGTGTCATTTGCCACCGTCCCCCGGCTCCCCGTGTCATTTGCCACCGTCCCCCGGCTCCCCGTGTCATTTGCCACCGTCCCCCGGCTCCCCGTGTCATTTGCCACCGTCCCCCGGCTCCCCGTGTCATTTGCCACCGTCCCCCGGCTCCCCGTGTCATTTGCCACCGTCCCCCGGCTCCCCGTGTCATTTGCCACCGTCCCCCGGCTCCCCGTGTCATTTGCCACCGTCCCCGGCTCCCCGTGTCATTTGCCACCTCCCCCGGCTCCCCGTGTCATTTGCCACCTTCCCCCGGGCTCCCCGTATCATTTGCCACCGTCCCCCGGCTCCCCGTGTCATTTGCCACCGTCCCCCGGCTCCCCGTATCATTTGCCACCTCCCCGGCTCCCCGTGTCACCTTCATTCACCACCCCCCCCGCCTCAGTGTCACCTACCCCCCGCCTTATGGTGTCATTTGCCCCCGGCTCACAGTGTCACCTGCTCACCCCCCAACTCAGTGTCACCTGCCCCCAGCTCGTGGTGTTACCTGCTCACGGTGTCACCCACCCCCCTGCTCACGGTGTCACCTGCCCAACCCCCCCCCCCTCGGCTCACGGTGTCACCTGCTTAAAGTGTCACCTGCCCCCCCGCCCCCGATTCATGGTGTCACCTGCCCCACCGCCCCCCTAGCTCACAGTGTCACCTGCCCCACCTACCCCGGCTCCCATCACCCTGGTTCTCTCTATATTCATGTTACCAGAATTTTTTTTTTTTAATGAATCTGTTTATTTTGTAGGTAACTGTTGGCAGTGTGGAGTGGGATTACATCGCCACCCAAGGACCTCTGCAGAATACGTGTCAAGAATTCTGGCAGATGGTCTGGGAACAGGGGGTAGCCATCATCGCCATGGTAACACTGGAAGAGGTAAGCTGCACCATTTTACATTTACCATAGACTACCAAGATAGATGATTTTCTACTTTCATAGTTTACTTAGGAAAAGCCCAATTAGAGGTGGAAAATATGGAATATTTCGAAAAGGTTGTATGAAAGTTTGGCACTCATATTCTCTTTTTATTCAACATTTATTCAAAATTTGCACCACTGTAAGCGGAACCTGAGCTTTGCCCATGAATGCCAATCTTTTATCTTTTTTTTTTTTTTTTAATTTGCACCAAAATCTTTTATCAATGAGGTTATACTGCTGCCTCCTTCAAATTTGTTGCCATGGAAATATGGGATTTATCGTTTTGATAAAAACACAAAATGTATTCTGGCTCTGATAGGCACTTCCGCACAGCCAACCAGCTGCCGTTATTCAGGTATGCGGCGCCCTATGTCCGGCTATCTGAATAGACCAGCGGCAGCTGGCCACAATAACATACATTCATGCAATGCATTAAAGGGCCCATTTTTTTTTTATGACTACAGGAGGGGGGGTGTCACCCGGGCGCCCCCTATGGACGGGCTGCCACTGGTAGGCAACCTCCGCCCTCCAGCTGTGGTGAAACTACCAATCCCATCATACCTTTGCCTCTAGGCAGTGGCGTCACTAGGGTTGCTGTCACCCGGTGTGGTAAAACATGGTGTCACCCCCGCCTCTGTCTAGGCTGCCCAGCACCAAGCAGGCAGCGCACGGGCACGGAGCGCACCCCAAACCAGCCCCTGTAAATGATAGTATAGGGCAGCATAGTGGCAGGTTAGGGTAGTATAGAGTGGTATAGTGGCAGGTTGGTGTAGTGGGGTGGTATAGGACAGGTTAAGGTGGTATAGGGCATGTTGGGGTGATATAGGGTAGTTTGGGGTGGTATAGGGCAAGTTAGGGTTGCATAGGGCAGGTTGGGGTGGTATAGGGCAAGTTAGGGTGGCATAGGGCAGGTTGGGATGGCATGGGAAAGGTTGGGGTGGTACAGGGCAAGTTAGGGTGGCATTGGGCAGGTTGGGGTGGTATAGGGAAAGTTATGGTGGCATAGGGCAGATTGGGTTGGTACAGGGCAAGTTAGGGTGGCACAGGGCAAGTTGGGGTGGCATGGGAAAGTTTGGGGTGGCACAGGGCAGGCTGTGGTGGCACAGGGCAGGCTGGGGTGGTATAGGGCTGTTTGGGGGGGTACAGGGCAGGCTGGGGGGGGTACAGGGCAGGCTGGGGTGGTATAGGGCTGTTTGGGGTGGTACAGGGCAGGCTGGGTGATACAGGGCAGGCTGGGGTGGCACAGAGCAGGCTGGGGTGGTACAGGGCAGGCTGGGCATGTCAGCTAAAAAAAACAAAAACCGGGATGGTGTCACCCCTCTAGCGGGTGTCACCCGGTGCGGACCGCATCCCCCTAGCAACTACTCTGCCTCTAGGGTTCATGCCTGTGATTGTCAGGGTCTTGCAATGTGTCTTGTAGTTTCGCTAAAGCTGGAGGGCCAAGGTTGCTTACCCCTGATGTAGCCAAACAACCCAACCTATGGAGTGCCTTCAGGGTAATGGTTCTGGTAGTAGGTTTCTTCTATTTCCCATATAACGATGTATCCAAACAATTCAACCTATGGATTGTCTCCAGGGTAAAAGTTGTGTGAGATGGTTCCATTCCTTCTTTTCCTATTTACCATGAAGCCAAAAACCCAACCTATGGAGTGCATTCAATGTAATAGTTGGGTATCGTCATCTAGAATATTCCCATTAAATCTCTCTTCTGTTTCTCCACCAGGAGGCAGGCCGGGAGAAGAGTTACCGATATTGGCCAAGGCTTGGATCAAGGCACAACACTGTTACCTACGGGAGGTTCAAGATCACCACCCGCTTCCGCACCGACTCCGGCTGTTACGCCACCACTGGCCTGAAGATAAAGCACCTGCTGACCGGGCAGGAGAGGACTGTGTGGCACCTGCAGTACACAGACTGGCCGGAACACGGACACCCTGAGGACCTGAAGGGCTTTCTCTGTAAGCTCCATACATTGTGTTATGCTACCTTTTGCTATGTGCAAATTTTCCTACAGCCCTTACCAAATTAGTTTTCCTTCTAGAATGCGCTATGGTTTTCAACCTCCATCTGGAGAGCCCTCTCCCCTTCCCCATTTTCCCTACCTGAATAAGAACTAGCTAATTAAACAGGCAGAAGCAAGGTCATGGTTTGACACAGCGGAACCTCGGATTACGAGCATAATCCGTTCCAGGAAAATGCTCGTAATCCAAAGCACTCGCATATCAAAGCGAGTTTCCCCCTTGAAGTCAATGGAAATGAAAATAATTTAGTTCCGCATTGACTTCAATGGCATGCAATACCGCATGCGGCCAGAGGTGGGGGAGAGCCTCGGAAACGTCCGGAAAGGCCCGAGGACTGTTCGGCTGACCTCGGCAAACCTCGGAAAGACTCCGTTCCCAAGCCTTTCTGAGATTTGCCGAGGTCAGCTGAACTGTCCTCTGGCCTCTCCGTGCATTTCTGAACGGCGACGATCGGCTCTGGCGCCACCCCCCCCTAAGGCCAAACGCGGTACTGCACAATTTTCGGGGCCGAACTTATGCTTGGTCCGAACTGCTCACCCAAGTTCTGACATTGATTTTATTGCTCACCAATATTTCAGTGGGGTGCAGCCTTGGGGGGGGGGGGGGGGGGGGGATGGGCTGAACCACGTCTAAATGTTGGTGAACATTAAGGGGTCCATTTGTAAATGTTTGCACATGTGGTTCACACATTTTCCCAGTTTATTCCGATTAGAAAAATGTGTAAATCTGGGGTGAAAGGCAATAAATGGACATCTAAAAGTTTTTTGTTTTAGCGAACATTTCTTATGAGTTTCTCATATCCATATCAAGATGCATATCTACATCCAATATTATTATTATTTTTTTTTTATTTATTTACTATGTAGATTCCCAGAGCACCATGGGTTAGCTGTAAACCAATTACAGGATAAACTGCCTTATTACTGCAATGTTTTTAGTCTTCATGGTTCCCGCCATGTGCATGTCACATATATGAAACCTATATTTTAATATTATTATTATTAATAACATTATTATTATTATATACCATTATTGTGATATTTATATATAATTCTAAAAGGATGCTAAATGTTTGTTTTTATAGCTTTTTAATACATCCATTTTATTGCTTCGTATTTTTATTTTTTTCAGCCTATCTGGAGGAGATCCAGTCTGTCCGGCGGCATACAAACAGCACAAATGACCCCAACACCCCAAACCCCCCAGTGCTCGTCCACTGCAATGCGGGTGTTGGTCGGACCGGAGTTGTGATCTTATCTGAGGTTATGATTGCATGTCTGGAGCACAACGAGGTGCGTAAAACCGAAACCGAGCCGAGCAAATTCAAGTTTTCCCCAACTCAAAAATTATCTAAAACGACAGTAATACTGTAGATAAAAAATATACAGATTATTTTATCATTTATAACGGGGGTCTCCAAATTTTCTAAACCAAGTTTATTGTCCTTCAGACTTTAGGAGGGCTGGACTGTGGCCAGTGGGAGTGGAAATTTCCCTGGCATCAGTGGGAGTAAACATCACTACATTTGCTGTAACTAGGAGGAATGGCGCCCCATCTTTGGTATCATTGGGAAGAAAAGCGCCCCTTCGTTGGTATCATTGGGGGGAATAGCGACCCAACATTGGGAGAAATGGTGCCGTATCATTGGGAAAAGAAGTGCTACACCGTTGGTGTCATTGGGAAGAATATTGCCCCATCGTTGGTGTTATTGGGAAGAATAGCGCCCCATCTTTGGTATCATTGGGAGGAATAGCGACCCAACATTGGAAAAAAGAGTGCCCCATCATTGGTGTCATTGGCAAGAATAGCGCCCCATCATTGGTATCATGGGCAAGAATAGCGCCCCATCTTTGGTATCCTTGTTTACACACACCTCTCCCCGTTCTTCTGCTCCTGTGAACGATCGCAGGACACCGGCGGCGATCGGGTCACAGAGCTTCGGACCGGGTCGCGGGCGTACGCCCGCGACCCACGAATGGGCACTTAAAGGGGACGATCTGTACGTGTCTGTGCCCAGTCCTTAAGGGGTCTCCAAATTTTCTAAACCAAGTTTATTGTCCTTCAGACTTTAGGAGGGCTGGACTGTGGCCAGTGGGAGTAGAAATTTCCCTGGCATCAGTGGGAGTAAACATCACTACATTTTCTATAATTGGGAGGAATGGCGCCCCATCTTTGGTATCATTGGGAAGAAAAGCGCCCCTTCGTTGGTATCATTGGGGGGAATAGCGACCCAACATTGGTATCATTGGGAGGAATAGCGACCCAACATTGGGAGAAATGGTGCTGTATCATTGGGAAAAAGAGTGTTACACCGTTGGTGTCATTGGGAAGAATAGCGCCCCATCTTTGGTATCATTGCAAGGAATAGCGACCCAATATTGGGAGAAATGGTGCTGTATCATTGGGAAAAAGAGTGTTACACCGTTGGTGTCATTGGGAAGAAGAGCACCCCATCGTTGGTGTCATTGGGAAGAATAGCGCCCCATCTTTGGTATCATTGCAAGGAATAGCGACCCAACATTGGGAAAAAGAGTGCCCCATCATTGGTGTCATTGGGAAGAATAGCGCCCCATCATTGGTATCATGGGCAAGAATAGCACCCCATCTTTGGTATCATTGTTTACACACACCTCTCCCCGTTCTATTGCTACTGTGAACATTCGCAGGACACCGGCGGCGATCAGGTCCCGAGCTTCGGACTCACGGCTGGGCACTTAAAGGGGACGTATCTGTACGTGCCTGTGCCCAGTCCATAAGTGGTTAAAAGCCACATTTGAAAGGAAGTTCCCATTCCTATAATTTAATAGTTATTAAGTTAGTTATCGAATTTCCAAATTCAGGAATTTCCGAATTTTTGAATATCTGAAATTCAGAATTTTCACATTTCTGAATTCAGGAAATTACAAATTTGGATGTTTCCATATTAACAAATTTTGTCGAAATTCATAAAAAAAAAAAAAAAAAAAAAAACGAATTAGGAACGAAATGAATTGCACATGTCTAGAACCCAGTAAATCTACAGATTGCCAGGGGAACCCCATATATGCGTAGATATGCCGCAGGGCTCGCTGGGGACCTGAAGGGAGGCGGGGGATAATTCTCACCTAGGCAAAAAAATACTTTGCAACACGAATAGCATTTATAAACGAAAAATGGAAACCTCCACGGTTGGAATTTCCGACAAGAAAAGTTTGATGTGAGCTTTTGGTCGGAAATTCCGATTGTGTGTAGGCTCCATCTGACTTATTCTGTCGGAAATTCCAACAGCAAAAATTTAAAAGCTGGTTCTCAATTTTTTTCCTACAAGAAAAGTTCTAGTCGGAAATTCCGATCCTCTGTATGCAAAAAAAACACGCATGCTCTGAATCTATTTGACGCATGCTCGGAATCGCTGAACTTCATTTTTATCGGCTCGCCGTAGTGTTGTACGTCACCGTGTGTATGCAACACAAGTTTGAGCCAAAATCCCGTCGGAAAAAAATCCACGGTTTTCTTGTCGCAATTTCCAATCGTGTGTAAGAGATGGAGGGGGAAGGAGGAAGGGCAATTGTCAGGTCACCTGTGGCCAGGTGACAAATGCACCCCATTGGAGACAGGGGTGCACCGCAAGGTAGTGAACCCAATAGCAGGCTGCTGTGGATGGACAGGAAACGTAAACCCAAGATTCCCCAGGGCACGGAGTCTAAGGTCCAGCAGGTGTTCACCAGAGCCTCTAGTGGCGAGGATGGCCTTCGCTGCAGCTGAACCCAGGTCGCGGCTCCTGGGGTCCCCCAGGTCACACTCCGTAGGGAGAGAGGGGAAGCAGCCACTGAGGACACAAGGGATAGTGATGGGTATGCCGAGGTCGGGTAACCAAGGGACAGGCCAAAGGTCAGGGTCACAGGCAAACAGGAGTAGTCAGAGACGAGTCAAAATCGGTACACAGAAAGGTAAACGTAGCACACGGCAGACAGGAACACAAGCTAACAAACAAAGTTGAACATCAAAGCAGACCTGCAGTGCAACAGTTAATATAGACTTCCTGGGGTGGATCTATACAGGGAGGAGATGATAAAAGGAAGCCAGAAAGAGAGTCAGGCCTCTAATGGACACATGAAGGAGAAGGTAAGCTGCCAGACATTATTGCATGTCCATGACAGCAATATGACATATTCTTTAGGATGAAGGTCCACTTCAAGAAAGGGTCATCGGGGGTGTGTGGGGTACAAATGTGGCTCAACTGTTTTTAACGCCTCCCCCAACAGCCCATCCAAACAAGCCATCAAGGTGGTGTGTGGCTTTGCTGACCAGTTAAAAAAAAATCCTCAGGGGTGGGACCAAGTTCAGCTTTTGCAGCAAAAGTCAAGATTTGCATATTATTTTTTGTATTGGTCTCTGGATCTCCTGACGGTTTTTTTTTTCTCCGCTTAGACATTTATTCATCCTGTGCTGTCTGAATGGCTCTGATTAATGACTCTTGATTTTATTGCGCAGATGCTGGACATCCCGTTCATGCTGGACACGCTGCGGCAACAGCGGATGTTGATGGTGCAGACGATCGCCCAGTACACCTTCGTCTACAAGGTCCTGATCCAGTTTCTGAAAAGTTCCAGACTTATCTGAAAACCTCAGCGCAGGAGCCCCCCCCCCCCTCCAATCCCCGCTACGGAACAGACTGCCCCGTCTGTAGACGGTAGTCGATAAGTTGCCGGGCGATTTATCTTCTGCCTTAGATGGGTAAACAGTGTTACATTTCAGTTGCAGTGAGGCTTCTGGTCCGTCATGCATAGAACCCGTCGGCGGACTTGGAATCCGGACTGGCTCGGGGGGGGGGGGGGGGGGGGTCGTATTTTTTTGGCAATCGAGGCCCGAGTTGTGCTAAGCTGAGATACGGACAATTGGAACTGGAATGTGAAGCCTCCTTCTCCCGCAGTGCCTGTATCCGCACCTAAAGAGCTGCGACCACCAGAGGGCGCTCTGTTACATGCCCCCCCCCCCCCTGTGCCTTTCTAAACGCCTCTCTTTGCAGGGATAACTCGGACTACGACGGAAGCAGTATTATACATCGCTGTGATTTTACTGGTTGAAATCAAGAACTAAGGCTTGTGATGTTTAAAGCACTTTTTTTATTTTTTATTTTTTCTGCTTTTTTTTTATATTTATGATGTTGCAAATATTTTAACCCATGGTGTTTTTTTTTTTTTTAATTCAGCACATGTAGTTTTTTTTTTTTCTTTAATAGTGAGATTGCAGCTGTGTGCGGAGGGCTGAATACGATCCGTCGGCCTCCGGGCGTTTTGTATCAATGACCCTGTTAGAGGGATTTGTAAGGTTTTTACTGGAATGAATTTGCAGATGCGTGAAATATTTGGGTTTTATACGAATTTTGCTGAATTTGAAGTGGTAAGAATATTTTACATTTTTTTTGCTTATTTTATTTTATTTTTTTAAGGAATGTACGTCCCTTCTCAGTGTATCTTTGCCAAAATCTTTTTCCTTTTCAACTGCAAACCTTTTTTTGGGCAAAATATGACTGTAAGCACAGCTTAGACCAGGGGTCTCCAAACTTTCTAAATAAAGGGCCAGCTTACCCTCTTTCAGACTTTAGGTGGGCCACACTGTGGAAATTGGGAGTAGAGAAGGTCTCGAGGTCAGTGAAGAAAAAAATAGTGCCCCATCATTTGTTTCAGTGGAAGCAATTGTGCCTCATCATTGGTGTCAATGGGGGAAATTTTGCCCCATTGTTGGTCCCCTTGAGAGGAATAGGGCCCCATTGTTGGTGTCATTGGGAAAATTGTGTCCCAGCATTGGTATTAGTGGAAGGAATTGCGCCTCTTCATTGGGAGAAATTGGTGCCCCATTGTTGGTCCCATTGAGAAGAATAGTGCCCCGTCATTGGGCCCCCCATTGTTGGCACCATTGGGAAAAATTGTACTCCAGCATTAGTATTAGTGGGAGGAATTGTGTGCCTTCATTGGTGTCAGTGGGGAGCAATTATGGCCCCAAGGGCCGGATAAAAGCAAGCAAAGGGCCCCATCTGGCCCCCGGGCGCAGTTTGGAGACCACTGGCTTAGACCAGTGTTTCTCAACTCCAGTTCCCAAGGCGCCCCCCGACAGGTCATGTTTTCAGGCTTTCCTTTATTATGCAAAAGGTGATTTGGTCAGTTTCACTGCTTTAGTAATTACCACAGCTGTTTCATCCGAGGGAAATCCCGAAAACATGACCTGTTGGGGGCGCCTCGAGGACTGGAGTTGAGAAATGCTGGCTTAGACTTGGCATGATAAGAAATGATCTATGCAGGCAGAAATGATGTGGCTAGCTTGTGGAAAATTAACTTAAAAGGTAAACAACCCCTCCATTTTTTTTTTTTTTAAGGCTGCTTTTCAGGGCGGTCTTAATAGCATCATGGGCCCCTGGGAAAATGCTCTGGGGGCCCCCTACAATGATGACAGTGCAGGTAAACAGACATCAAGTAGGTAGGAGACAGACGGCCTCCCCTGTGTATCTATCGCTCTCAGTGCCATCATGAGGTCCCCAATTTCGGGGCAGCGTGGGCTCAAGGACCAGCTGCTTTGGGGGGAAAAACAGGGGCCACTGGGCAGTGCCCAGATGTGCCCACTAATCTGAATTCACTGCACGCTGTGAGCTTCTCACAATGTGCATTAGGAGCTGCAGCAAGTCAGATTAAGCCCCGCCTCATTTCCTTTCCTCCCTAGCCAGAATGTCCCTAGCCCGTGAGCTGCGGTGGCTCAATGCGATTGGCGCTGCGCTGACAAGCCATTCACCTCTGCAGCTAGGGGTTCGGATCCCGGTCTCGGCTACATGTGAATTGAGTTTGGTGGTCTCAGCCCGGCTCCCGGTGGGTGTGCTATGCGAGGTAAGCCTGCACTTAGTACGCCCACCCCCCTCCCACAAAAATCACCACACTTACAAAATGCACTCGAAATTGGGTTAACGCACGCACTTTGACCACGCGGTCTCTAAAAAGAGAGGCGAAGGACTAACAGGGCTGGTTGAGCGGGCTAGATCCTCTCACACCCTTATAGGGAGTCCCTCTGCCCCGTTGGGCTTCAAAGCGGAGCAGGTAGGGTGGGCTGTGTGGGAGGACCCCCTCACACACCCGGCAAAAAAAAAAGAATGTCCCTAGCCCACCCCATTCATTCATTGGATTTAATTTTTTTTCAATCCATGGAGGTCCAGCATCACATGTGGGTGTTACCTAGGGGTGTCTGCATGCAAATGAAGCCTACCTAGAAACGCCCACCCCTCCAGACTGACACCCACCCATCAAGATATTTGCATAACTCCTCCCACTGCTTGCATCAGGACTGGAGGGGGGGTGGGTGGGTGTCTTGAGAAAACTTCTAAGGCAGGGTGCTGTGATGTTTTCATCAAGCTATGTTCAACACCCTGGTCATTTTTCTTTTAAAGGGTTGTAAACCTCAGACATGAAATATGAAAAAAGCATATCCCTCTATAGCAGGGATCCTCAAACTATGGCCCTCCAGCTGTTGCGGAACTACACATCCCATCAGGCATTGTAAAACTCTGACATTCACAGACATGACTAGGCATGATGGGAATTGTAGTTCCTGAACAACTGGAGGGCCGTAGTTTGAGGACCCATGCTCTATAGTGTGTACTTGTCTCAATCCAGAGCACTAAGTGTCATTTCTGTCTGCTGCCTCCTTACTCTGCTATCAGCTTTTAAGTTTTTCTGACACAAAGAGCCTGTGATTGACAGTCTAGGCTCTGTTCCCATGCGCTGTGTGAAAATGGGGGGGGGGGGGTTGTGTCCCTCCCCTCCCCTTCAATCAGCTCTCATTTGCTGTCCTCACTGAGCTCTGCAGTGTGTGGCGGTGCCGTCAGCCGCTTTTAACCCCCGAGTAAGGGTTAAAAGCGCCCGTGATGCGGCGCTTCATAAGCCCTTTTCAGGCGCTTCGGAAGCGGTGCCCATTCCATCCAATAGGCAGGGGCCGTGTGTGGGCGGTGGTCCCCCTGGACCATACAGGGGGTATGGCTCTGGAATAGGATGTCCCAAAAATTCCATCTCAATGAAGAAGTTTAGTGTGGAGGAACTTGAGCGTCCTGCACAGAGCCCTGGCCTCAACCCTACTGAACACCTTTTGGGATAAATTGGAAGGTTTATTTCCAGCCAGGTCTTCCTCTCCAACATAACAACTTTCTATTTTCTCTGAAGAGAAGAGAGGAAGGTGTCGTAGCCACATGCAACAAGGCAACTCCATATTACTGGTCATGGTTTTGGAATTGGATGTCCCAACAATCCCGTATAGGTGTGACGGTCAGGGGTCTTCATACCTTTTTGGTCATATAGTACCGTGTTTTCCCGAAAATAAGACCTACCCCGAAAATAAGACCTAGCGTTATTTTCCAGGAGGGCTGCAATATAAGCCCTACCCCGAAAATAAGCCCTAGTTTAAAATGTTTGTAACATCCTATAATCCACTCTATTACAGTAGTATATAATGTACAATGTGTGTTTTTTTTGTAATATAATTGCGGGGAAGAGAGCTCCGGCGGGTAACAGAAGTGCAGAGCGGCGCTATAACGAAGGTATTTGGCACAATTATATTACAGAAACACACACATTGTACATTATATAATACTGTAATAGAGGATTATAGGATTTTACAAGCATTTTAACTCAGTTCACACTGGGGATTCCTGACAGGCAGGGAGGGAGAGGGGGAGAGAAGACCGCACATTACATGGTAAGACCTACCCCGAAAATAAGCCCTACTGTGTCTTTTGTTGCCAAAATGAATATAAGACCCGGGCTTATTTTCTGGGAAACACGGTATATGGCCAAAGATGACAATCTTCATGCTGCAGTTTTCTTCCTGCCCTTTTAGATGGGGGTAAAAAAAAAGAATATTAAATCAAAGACCAGGAATGGTAAGAAAGCAGGGATGGACTGGCCATTGGGACTACAGGGAGTTTCCCGTTGGGCCGATGGCTCAGTGGGCCGGCTTCAGTGACAGCGGACTGCCGCCCCCCTCTACTCCTCTGTCTCTCCCTCCCCGCAGCGCTCACCTGGGGGGAGCAAAGGAGCAGGGGGGAGGACCAGAGGAGCAGGGGGGAGGACCAGAGGAGCAGGGGGGAGGACCAGAGGAGCAGGGGGGAGGACCAGAGGGGAGGACCAGAGGAGCAGGGGGGAGGACCAGAGGAGCAGGGGGAGGACCAGAGGAGCAGGGGGGGACAGAGGAGCATGGGGAGGGGACAGACAGCTGACTCAACAGCTATGGCCTGGGAGTTTCTCACTTCTGCCTAACCTTGTCCCATAAGGGGGGGCACCAAACTGATTCTTTCCCCCGGGTGAAATAATGTCTAGCTTCCCCACTGGTACTGCCTATAAGAGTACCAGTACCAGCTGTTCTACTCTAATAAATAGAACGGCTAGTGGCTAGTGAAGGGGGAGAGGGGGCTTGGGTGGCCGGGGGAGTGCGGGAGTTGTCCGGCCGCCATGGGAGAGACCTGTCATAGTGGGCCAGTCTGGATATAGTCCAGGGCCAAATTTCTGTCCCAGTCCAGCCCTGTAAGAAAGACCACCTGTGTGCATTTTAAAACTCCGAGACCTGATTGGCTGCTCAAGCTGGGCATAGGATCGGCACTAACCGATAATGCCGAAAAACATCTCTTCCATAACCCCTTATCAGATGGGCCACTTTGATCCCCAATGTCGCGTCTCCCAATAGATATATTGTAATTGATTTTGGACTTTATTGGGTTGAGATGGTCTTGATGCAACTTTTATTGTTGGTAAATGGTTTTGGTAAGTTTTTTTTGTTTTTGTTTCTGGTTTTGGTAAGTTTTTTTTGGTTTCCGCCACATACTTTTTATTTATTTTTTTGGTTGAGAGATTTTCGTGCTTCAAAAGATAGCAAGATTTAGAGAAGTCCCTTTTTTCCCAGAACTGACATTTCGGTGGCGGTATAGGAATATTCTATAGGTGAAGAATGTTTTTTTGTATATAGTGTAAATCGGACCGGACGATGAAGGAATGGACACTGCGAATAAAGACAGATTGGTTGCAGGGTGCAGAGGTGAACGCGCAGGTTATCGATGGAGAGGCGCATGTGAATGGAAACCATAAGGCTGCTTTCACATTGCAGCGTGGAGCCGCGGTGACGGTATAGCCGCGCTATTTGTAGCGCGGCTATACCGTCGTGTTTACCGCGATATTCGGGCGCTAGCGGTGAGGTTTTAACCCCCGCTAGCGGCCGAAAAAGGGTTAATACTGCCCGCTTTGTGGGCGGTATTACCGCGCTTTCCCATTGATTTCAATGGGAAGGCGCGGTGAACACACCGCTCCTATACCGCGGTAAAGATGCGGCTAGCAGGACTTTTGGTGCGCTCCTGCTAGCGCACCGCTTCAATGTGAAAGCCACATTGCAGCGTGGAGTCGCGGTGACGGTATAGCCGCGCTATTTGTAGCGTGGCTATACCGTCGTGTTTACCGCGATATTCGGGCGCTAGCGGTGAGGTTTTAACCCCCGCTAGCGGCCGAAAAAGGGTTAATACCGCCCGCTTTGCGGGCGGTATTACCGCGCTTTCCCATTGATTTCAATGGGAAGGCGCGGTGAACACACCGCTCCTATACCGCGGTAAAGATGCGGCTAGCAGGACTTTTGGTGCGCTCCTGCTAGCGCACCGCTTCAATGTGAAAGCCTTCGGGCTTTCACATTGAACACTACAGGGCATGATTTTTCATGCGGTATAGCAGCGCTATTTGTAGCGCTGTACCGCATGAAAAACGCCCCAGTGTGCAAGGGGCCTAAGAGCAAATCGGATCTCTTATCTATAGGCTGGATTCTGATTGGCTGTCATGGTGCAGTGTATTATATTTGTACCAGTAGGACCAAACGAGCTTTGTTATGTGAAAAATACCTGCAGAGAAAATGTAACGTTGGATGTTTTTGTTACGCCCAGATCGGCATAATACAGTATAAGCCGCATTTTTGGGCAATTTGAGGGTAAAATATGACCGAAAGTTATATGTACGTTAAACTATTTACCCCCCCCCCCCTCCCCTCCTAGTACAGGAACCTTTTCTGAAGTCGGAGCGACTTCAGTAGTGTGTATTAAGACAGCTCCCATTCACTTCCATTAATTTTCTCGACCACGCGACTTGGGGCAACTTGGGGAGATTTGAAGTCGGATTCCCAGGTCGCCCCAGTGTGAACCGGCTCTTAAAGTGGATGTAAACCCATTTTTTTTTTTTTTGCTGTCACAATGTAGAGTATAAGATTTCCTATCATCTGTGCCCAGTCTTGCCACACAGAGTTAATCCAGCTCTGAGCAATCCTCTTTTATTGTTCAGTGAAATTAAAACAGACTTCCAGATAAAAACCTGTCTAATTAAAAAGTCCGTTCCGCCCCCTTGCTTCGAGTGACAGGTTATTTACATATCTCTCCTGGATGTTATCATAATATGAGGTGATCCACAGTTCATAGACAAGTGACCAGTATGTGTTATGTGGGGAGAGAGAGAAATCCACCCCTCCCCCCCCACATAACACATCCTGGTCCCTGATATGTCCGAAACCGACATGCTTTTGATGTGAAAATCCCGAGATCTTAGCTGCCCCGCCTCCTGGCATGGTGGCCATCTGTAAGCCCAGGGGCCCCATAATCTTCTATTGCCGGGGCCCCTGGTTTTACTGAGCCTGGCAACCCTGATGGGGGGGCCCCCTAGTGGCATGGGGCCCTCGGGCAGTGCCCGAGTGACTCAATGGTCAGTCCGCCCCTGGTAGGATTGTGTCTGTTGAATTATAATGATCGTTTTTATTGGTTTCTATGGGTTACTGCACTTTTTTTTTTTTTTTTACCACATTGTTAATTTTTGCACAGCTTTTTACAAATCCGTTCTTCAGTTTTTTTCTCTTAAAGTGGAAGTAAACCCGCCTATCATTCTCAGCCAAGGAAGCTGCCATCTTGGCCTCTGTTTAATCTTCAACTGCCATGATGCTGCACATGTGATCAGTTATGACACCAGCCATTGGATGGTGTGACAGTTTGGTTGAGAGCACAGCCAATGAGACAGTTAGCATTTCCGGCATGCCGGGAATGTAACTGTCTTTGGAAACTATTAAATCATTGGGTTTACTTCCGCTTTAAAGTGGAGTTTCCATCCCAATTTTTTTTTTTTTCATTATTGTGCTCATTAGACCTAAAAAAAGTTAAAAAAAAGATTTTTTTTTTTTACTCATCTGGAAATGCCTGTTGCTATGCGGTCCCACGAAATCTGCCTTTGGATCCATCTAGGATTCTGACATCATCTCCCTCTAATGCTCCTGGGAAATGTGTGTCATCATTTCCCAGGATGCAGTGCGCTGTCCAATTATCACTCCCCATCCAAGACTTCCAGGAAGTAAGTGCTTGTGGGCTTCACAATGCCCACAAGCAAAATGACACCGGTGTGGACCTAGTTTTATAAACTATCTTTTTTGAATAACTATGCGGAGCGGCGGCGGATTGTAAAATAGTAAGTGACCGGATTTATATTATAAAAACGCAGGATGAAAGGACATACATTTAAAAAATGCTAATTGTGGTTGGAACCCCGCTTTAAAGCGATCAGCAAAGTACGTGGCGGGGGTTGGGTTTTGGTATATTATACTAAGCAAGGTTTGTATTTATTTAGAACCGCTGAGATATTTTTATATATTTGAGATACCCAATGAGTGCCTTTTTATTTTTTATTATTATCCAGATAATGATTGTATACCCTTTGCAACCAATCAGAATGAATATATTGCAGCACACTGACATGATTGGCTGGAATGGGATACTGCTAGCGCTGGATCAATTGGGAAAAACCTGACAAATGTATCGGAATCTATTCGCAGATCTGCCAAAAAATTGTTCAATTCAGGAATCTGGACAATCGTGAATTTGTAGGATTCTCAAATCTTCATATTGATATTCAAATGAAAAAAAAAAAAGAATGCAATTCACTGATCTGTGAGCTGATTGGTTCATCGCTGGCTGACCTGTACTTTTGCAGTTCACCTTTTGCTCTTTGCATTTCATTAAACAGAACAGATAGATGGTAGATTTGGTGGCCTCGCTGGTCTCGTGTCCCATGACTGGCTCTTTAGCGCCCCCCAGAGTTGATTGTGGGGGGGTTCCCAATTGTGTACCATATTGTACAATGTGTACGGAGCTGTGGGGTGTACAGTGTAAGGCGGTGTACAGATTCTGTGTGACGATAAAGCTTGTTTTACCAAATATGTAATATATCTGATATTTTATGCAAAATGGACATATTTTTGCCATGCAAATAAATATTTCAAGCAGAACTCCAAGCCTCAGACTCTTTATTGGGGGGGGGGTTAGAAATAATACAGGGCTTAACCACTTCCATACCGGGCTTTTATACCCACCTCCATACCGGGCCTATTCTGGCACTTCTCTCCTACATGTACAAATCATCATTTTTTTTGCTAGAAAATTACGCAGAACCCACAAACATTATATGTGTTTTTTTTAGCAGACACCCTAGGGAATAAAACGACGGTCATTGAAACGTTTTATCTTGCACGGTATTTGCGCAATAATTTTTCAAACGCCTTTTTTTTTTGGAAAAAAATTGTTTCATGAATTAAAAAAATAACAAAAAAGTAAAGTTAGCCCAATTTTTTTTGTAAAATATGAAAGATTATGTTACACCGAGTAAATAGATACCTAACATGTCACGCTTCAAAATTGCACACACTCATGGAATGGCGCCAAGCTTCGGTACTTAAAAATCTCCATAGGCAACGCTTTGAAAATGTTTACAGGTTACCAGTTTAGATTTACAGAGGAGATCTAGTGCTAGAATTGTTGCTGGCACTCTAACGCACGCGGCGATACCTCACATATGTGGTTTAAACGGCGTTTACATATGTCGGCGGGACTTGCGTGTGCGTTCGCTTCTGCGCGCGAGCTACTGGGGACAGGGGCGTTAAAAAAAAAATGTTTTTTTTTTACATATTTTTTTACACTTTTTTTTTTTTTTATCACTTTTATTCCTATTACAAGGAATGTAAACATCCCTTGTAATAGGAATGTGTGTGACAGGTACTCTTTATGGAGAGATGCAGGGTCAATAAGACCGCACATCTCTCCTCCAGGCTGGAAAGCATTAAATCGGTGAAAAAAAAATTCACCGATCTCATGATTACAGTTGCTTAGCAGCCGCAATCACGGCTTTGTTACTTACGGGGACCCGGGCGTGACGTCATCACATCGCGCCCGGGTCCTCCGACGGTCATAGAGATGACTGGTGACCATCTGGTCACCAGTCATCTCTATGCTTCCTGCCAGCGCCGGACGATTCGTTCTCCGGGCCCCCGATGGCACGGGAAAGCCCAGAGAAGCACCGGATGGCGGCGGGAGGGGGGGGATGTCCCCTCCCGCCGCCTGTAAGAACGATCTAGCGGCGGAACCGCCGCTATGATCATTCTTACGTTGCGCAGAATCGCCGGCAGAAGAGAAGGATATCTGAATGATGCCTCTAGCTGCAGGCATCATTCAGATATCCCCCCCACAAAGCCCAGGACGTCATATGACGTCCACTCTGAACGGTAGAGGTCCTTTGTGGACGTCATTTTACAATGGGCGGGTATTGAAGTGGTTAAGTGCCCAGCCGTGGGTCGCCCGCCCAGCTCGCGCTCAGAAGCGAACACATACACAAGTCACGCCCGCATATGAAAACGGTGTTCAAACCACTCATGTGAGGTATCGCCGCGGTCGTTGGAGCGAGAGCAATAATTCTAGTAAAAAGCCTCCTCTGTAACTTAAAAACTGGGAACCTGTAGAAATTTTTATGGAGATTTTTTAAGGGTCAAAGTTTGCTGCCATTCCACGAAATTATGAAGTGTGACATTTTGGGTATCAATTTACTCGGCACAACATTATCTTTCACAATATAAAAATAAATTGGGCTGCTGTTTACCGTTGTCTTATTTTTTAATTAAAAAAAATAATAATTTTTTCCAAACAATTGTGCTTGTAAGACCGCTGTGCAAATATGGGGTGACAAAGTATTGCAACGACCGCCGTTTTATTCCCTATGGTGTCTGAAAAATATAAATGAAAAAAGTAAAAAAAAAATATATATATATATAGAGAGAGAGAGAGATATTTTCAACTTGTAAACAAGTTTGAAAAACAAACCCAGTCCTTAAGTGCCGGTTCACACTACCGCCACTTGGGATCCGACTTGTGTCGCGTGACATGAGAAATTCAATTGAAGTGAATAAGAGCCATCTTAACCACTTAAGACCCGGACCATTATGCAGCTAAAGGACCTTGCCCCTTTTTGCGATTCAGCACTGCGTCGCTTTAACTGACAATTGCGCGGTCGTACGACGTGGCTCCCAAACAAAATTGGCATATTTTTTCCCCACAAATAGAGCTTTCTTTTGGTGGTACTTGATCACCTCTGCGGTTTTTATTTTTCGCGCTATAAACAAAAATAGAGCGACATTTTTGAAAAAATAACTATTTTTAACTTGTTGCTATAATAAGTATCCCTAAAAAAAAGATATAAAACAACTTTTTTTTCCTCAGTTTAGGTCGATACGTATTCTTCTACATATTTTTGGTAAAAAAAAAAAAAAAATCGCAATAAGCGTTTAACATTTGGTAAATTTATAGCGTTTACAAAATAGGGGATAGTTTTTCTGGCATTTTTATAATTATTTTTTTACTAGTAATGGCGGCGATCAGCGATTTTTTTTCTCGTGACTGCGACATTATGTCGAACAATTTTGACACATTTTTGGGACCATTATCATTTTCACAGCAAAAAATGCTATAAAAATGCATTGTTTACTGTGAAAATGACAATTGCAGTTTGGGAGTTAACCATTAGGGGGCGCTGAAGGGGTTAAGTGTGACCTCACCTGTGTTTCTAACTGTAGGGGGGCGGGGCTGGATGTGTGACATTATTGATCGTGTTTCCCTATAACAGGGAACACACGATCGATGACAACGCCACAGTGAAGAACGGGGAAGCTGTGTTTACACACAGTACTCATCGTTCTTCAGCTCCGGGGACCGATCGTGGGACTCCAGCGGCGATCGGGTCCACGGAGCTTCGGGCCGGGTTGCGGGTGCGCGCCCACGGCTGGGCACTTAAAGAGGACGTACCTGTACGTGCCTGTGCCCAGCCGTGCCATTCTGCCGACGTATATGTGCAGGAGGCGGTCCTTAAGTGGTTAAGTTCAGTGTTGTTTTCTGAAGACCAATATATTTAATCCTACGCGTTCAGGTGGACACAGTGAAGAGACGGCAGACTACAGGATCTAATTTTTTTTTTTATTGAAAAATAACTTAGTACAATTATAATATTTCTACAAGCAAAATGGCCTCCCTACAGCCCGCCACCTGTCCAGTAAACTTTACCGAGGTGGAGACAAGGCCCGAGAACATGAACTCAACATCGCCAACTCTTAGCTATCTGATTGGCTGCGTTTCTGCCATAAATAAACCAATGTTTTAAGGCTTTAGGCCAACTTGCTTTTTGTAACAATAAACAGTGTTTCCCGTAAGACTTGCCCTCGTCCGTTCTTCACCTGGCTAAGAGCGTTGCGAAGGTTTACGCATTAGAAGTTAATCGTCAGAGATTTATGGTCTATAGCTTTATAATTGATGCCAACGCCATCTATTAGAACGATCGATCGCTTTTCCTAAGAAGTTTCAAGTCTATAGAAGGTTCATAAAATTGGATATTAGTAGCTTGGAAGGGGTTTCTTCTTCTATCAATAAACGTCTTCCTGTGTTTCTGCATAGAGCTGAAAATAAAAATATAGATTGCCCTTTGCTGCTCTATCGGGCAATTGCTTCCTTCAAGGATCGCTGAACTCAGAAATGTTCGCAGATGCTGGTCATTAAAAGTTTGTAATATTTATTCTGGATCTGGTCATTACTAACAATGACCAAGACGGGTGGATAACCTACAGCAGGGGTGCCCAACCCCTTTGAAGAGCGAGGGCCACTTAAGCAACTTGGTAACCAGTCGGGGGCCATAATGAGCAGAGCGGGCGGATGACAGGTCAAGGCTACTCTATAGGCCCTCCGATCCGCCCAGATGAAAGGGGACAAATTTTCTTCTGTTTTTCGGATTGGAGGTAGGCGGGCGTAAACAGACATCTGTCGCTCTATAGAGGTGAATTGAATTGCTTTGTTGTGGTTTACCCACACCGCGGGTGCAGCCTAGTGCTCCTGTGTCTATACTTTGGGTTAGCTGAACTTTACCATAGACTCCGCCTGTGGCGAAAGCCGACACTGTAGAGGAAGCATCGGCTTAGGGGCTCTGCTCCACAGACGTTTTCTTCCTCTACCACCAGCTTCATTCACAACACTGATGCTGTGGTATGGTGGGTCAGCAACCTGCGATCTGGGCTTGCCAACCCACCAATCCAGAGCAGAAGTTCGTGGGCCACATCAGAGGGCTCCGCGGGCCACTGGTTGGCCACCCCTGACCTACAGTATATGGCCAATAGCTTGTGGACAACCGACCATCACACTTATAGGAGCTTGTTCGACTTCCCATTCCAAAACCATGGAGTTCCCTCGCCCCCTTTATGGCTGGACCAGCCTCCACTGTTCTGGGGGGCGACTTCCAACAGATTTTGGAAGTGGGAAGTTGCCCCCCATTCAACCACAAGCATTTATGAGGTCAGGTCATGATGTTGGATGAAAAGATCTGGGGGGTCAGGTCAACCTTCCAAAATCAGCCCAAAGATGTTTAGTAGGGTTGAGGTCAGGGTTCTGTGCAGGACACTCGAGTTCCTTCACACCAGTGGTCTCAAGACTTTCCAAGCAAAGGGTCAGTTTACTGTCCTTCACTGCAATGGTGTTCAGTAATGTTGTTGAGGTCAGGGCTTTGTGTAGACTGCTCGAGTTCCTACACACCAAAACTGGTCACGCCCTGTCCTATGGAGCTGGCTTTGTGCACAGTCATACTGGGACAGGTCTTCCTCTAACTGTTACCACAAGGATGGAAGAAAACATTTATTATGGTAACATAACATAAAGCACTGCTCTGAGGAAGGGGGCATGTCCCATCGAAACACGTTGGCTGGTATTGTCATCCACACATTCGTTGAAGTTGGGAGAGCAGATTTCTGGATTCTGTGCTTTATGTTATGCCACCATTCGCATTTGGCTATGTTTTATCTTATGCTTTATTAAAGTGCTGGAGTTACTGCACTAGGCGTTTGCGCCCTCTTTTGTCTCTTGTTATAAGACAATTGTCTATATCAGTGGTCTCCAAACTGTAGCCGGGGGCAGGATGTAGACCTTTGCTTGCATTTATCTGGCCTGTGGGGCACCATTTTTCCCAGTGACACCACAAATGGGGAACTATTCCTCCCAATGATCCCAACAATGGGGTACTATTCCTTCCCCTAATACCAAATGTGGCAGTTTTTACGCCCACTGATGCCAGGAAAATGTCCACTCACGCTGGCCACGGTTCAGCCCCCCCTAAAGTCTGAAGGACAATAAACTGGCCCTGTGTATAAAAAGTTTGGAGACCTTTGGTTTATAACGTCTCTGTATGCTGTAGCATTAAATGGTACCCCTCCCTAAACTACATTATTTCGAGAGGGGGTCCACATACTTTTTGCCATACAGTGTACATATCAATAGTTTTACAGTGGAACCTTGGTTTACGAGTAACACGGTTAGCGAGCGTTTTGAAAGACGTTTTTAAAGAAATTTTGACTCGGTTTGCGAGCGTTGTCTCTCAAAATTCAAGCTAATGTGGCCTGCAGTACCGCATTTGGCCTGAGGTGGGGGGGGGGGCGCCAATCGGAAATGCATACAAAGAACCTCGGAAAGGGCTCTTTCACATGGGCGGCCCGTTCAGGTCCGCCTGCCAGTTTTTTAGGCAGACCTGAACGGGCGCTCTGTGCTCCTCTATGGAGCCGCGGATGTCAGCGGTGACATACCCGCTGACATCCGACTCCAAAGTGTGGCGGAGGAAAAACCTACTTTTCCATCCGTCTGGCGGATCGAGTGAACACGGACAGAGGGTCCGTGTTCATCCGATCCCCCCCATAGGGGAGAGCGGAGAAAAGACAGGGCGGTCCCTGCACAACGGAGCGATCCCCGCTGAGCAAGCGGAGGTACACGGGGCGCATCATTACTGATCCGCCCCGTGTGAAAGGGGCCAAATGCTTGTGAATGGGCTCTTTTCCAAGGTCAGCCGAAGTGTCCTCGGGCCTTTCCCGAAGGCACTCCACCGACCCCCCTCCTCGCCTCTGGCCGCTTGCGGTATTGCATGCCATTGAAGTCAATGCGCAACAAATTATTTTCGTTTCCATTGACTTCTATGGGTTAAACTCACATTGATATGCGAGTGCTTTGGATTACGAGCGTTCTCCTGGAACAGATTATGCGAGGTTCCACCGTGCTTGATTCTAATTCTGTTTGGCAGGTCATATGATTCACCTACCTCTGCCACACTGTATAGAAGTTGATGCCATTTGTAAAGCTCTGTAGATCCTCCAGGGTCACTTCTCCACTATGCTCACTGGACAAACTACATGACCCGTCTGGAGTCATTGTCCAATGAAAAGACAGGTGACACCAGGTGAAGCTGAACCCGGAATGGCGGTGTCGCGTTCAAAGCTGTGCAGTGAAATCTTCTAGTTGTGTGTGAGAATCACAAGACCGGCCAAAGAGCATTACTAGTCTTTTGGCAGGTAAAACAGATGCCGCGATTTTTTTTATTGTTTTATTCTAGAATGCCGATACCAGAAAAGTACAAATGAGGATAAAATAAATCCCCCTGTGGTTATAGAACGTTTGAAAATAGCAGCACATATAAAAAATAAAATCATTGTGCAATCTAACCTCATGGCTGTACTGGTTGGTCCCCTTTTTTTGGCTTATGAAGAGACTTTTTCTTTTAGAGGTTGTTAGCCAATAAGAACATTCTAATGGTCATAGCCCTATATTAATACCCGTAAGTCACAACTACAATTCATATAGTCGGCAGTTAAAGAGAAGCCGCATGAGAGAAGAATGGGGCCGTCACCGCTAGTTTCCTTCCAACAATACCAGTTTCTAGTAGACATGTGCTATTCGTATCGGTCCGAATATAATTTCGGATACATTTTTGGTTATCCAGAGGTTTGGCTGTATCTAAAATCTCAGAATGAAATAGTAACACATTTAGTTGAAATTCCACGCAAAAATGGAACCTCCGCTTTTCGGAACCCTCCCCCCCCTCCGATGTCACATTTGGCACCTCTCAGGGGGGACGAGGGTGCAGATACCTGTGTAATACAGATATTTGCACCCACTTCCGGGCATAGACCCCCGTTTGAATCGGTCGATCATTTTTTAAATCAATCATAAAATTTGGAATTCGTTAGAAAAACTTGTAAATAAAATTAAATGATATTAAACGAATTCCAAAACGAAATTAGTGACATAATTAAGCGTGTCTAGATTCTCTCTGGCTTCTATACTTCCTAAATCACTGAACAGAGTGCAAAGAATGAGGTCAGAACTTGGGATCTGTTCATTTGTTACAGTTCAGAAAGGGGTTGTAAAGGTACAATTATTTTTTTCCTAAATAGCTTCCTTTACCTTAGTGCAGTCCTCCTTCACTTACCTCATCCTTCCATTTTGCTTTTAAATGTCCTTATTTCTTCTGAGAAATCCTCACTTCCTGTTCTTCTGTCTGTAACTCCACACAGTAATGCGAGGCTTTCTCCCTGGTGTGGAGTGTCGTGCTCGCCCCCTCCCTTGGACTACCGGAGAGTCAGGACGCTCTCTACGTTGCAGATAGAGAAAGGAGCTGTGTGTTAGTGGGCGTCCCGACTCTCCTGTAGTCCAAGGGAGGGGGGCGAGCACGACACTCCACACCAGGGAGAAAGCCTCGCATTACTGTGTGGAGTTACAGACAGAAGAAACGGAAGTGAGGATTTCTCAGAAGAAAGAAGGACATTTAACCACTTCACCCCCCGGACCATATTGCAAGCACTTTTTGCGATTCGGCACTGCGTCGCTTTAACTGACAATTGCACGGTCGTGCGACGTGGCTCCCAAACAAAATTGGCGTCCTTTTTTCCCCACAAATAGAGCTTCCTTTTGGTGGTATTTGATCACCTCTGCGGTTTTTAGTTTTTTGCGCTATAAACAAAAATAGAGCGACAATTTAAAAAAAAAAAAAATATTTTTTACTTTTTACCATAATAAATATCCCCCAAAAATATATATAAAACATTTTTTTTCCTCAGTTTAGGCCAATACGTATTCTTCTACATATTTTTTGTAAAAAAAAAAAAAAAAAATCGCAATAAGCGTTTATTGATTGGTTTGCGCAAAAGTTATAGCGTTTACAAAATAAGGGGTATTTTTATGGCATTTTTAGAATTTTTTTTTACTAGTAATGGCGGCGATCAGCGATTTTTTTTTCGGTACTGCGACATTATGGCGGACACTTTTGACACATTTTTGGGACCATTGGCATTTTTTATAGCAATCAGTGCTATAAAAATGCATTGACTACTATAAAAATGCCACTGGCAGGGAAGGGGTTAACACTAGGAGGCGGGGAAGGGGTTAAGTATGTTCCCTGGGTGTGTTCTAACTGTAGGGGGGGGTGGCCTCACTAGGGGAAATCACTGATCTTCTGTTCATACATTGTTTGAACAGACGGTCAGGCATTTCTCCCCCTGACAGGACCGGGAGCTGTGCGTTTACACACACAGCTCCCGGTCCCCGCTCTGTAACAAGCGATCGCGTGTGCCCGGCGGCGCGCACGCGCCCCTAGTGGCCTGCGCGAGAGTCGACGTATAGCTACGTGCTCTCGTGCAGGGGAGCCAGCCTGCCGGCTGGTCGGCAAGTTGTTAAAAGCAAAATGGAAGGATGAAGTAAGTGAAGGAGGACTGCACTAAGGTAAAGGAAGCTGTTTAGGAAAAAAATTATTGTACCTTTACAATAAGGATGAGCTCCGGCGTGTTCGCATAGAACACGTGCAGAGCCCGCCAGGAAGTCGGCACCCGCGCTGCGCTAATCACAGCCAGGCAGACATTGTCCGATGCTCGGCTGCAGAGATCGGGAAATGTCTGCCTGGCTGTGATTAGCGCAGCGCGGGTGCCGACTTCCTGGCGGGCTCGGCACGTGTTCCATGCGAACACGCCGGAGCTCATCCTTATTTTACAACCCCTTAAATGGATTAGCATGAACGCCAGGTAACTAGCATTTTCAGATGGAGAAGACCACAATGACGACTTCCATATTTCCCCATGACTGCATACCTTTAACTGTATTGTACCAATTTTATGACATAATCCCTTTTAGAAATCATCCTCATCACTGGCGTTCTCGCGGTCGGAAGGAACGTTTTGCGTTTCTTCCTCATGCACAGAACACTCTTCAGCTTTGGACACTTGAATGATTTTCGAGAAGCTCTCTTCCAGGTCCTCAAGCTCGTGGGCGATCCTCAAGTCATGTTCCAGCTCTGGAGGATCGGTCAGACCCATCTGGGAGAAGCTTCTCAGGTTTCCATCTTCTAGGAGATCCTCATCTTCCGGCGACATCTTTTCCGTCAGCTGGGTGTTGTCTTCAGAAGGCGTCTCCTCGTGATCATCCTGCGAGGATAAGAAGTCACCTTTATGTTGAGATGTGTCCCGCTCATCCTCAGGAAGGAGTAAAACAGCTTCAGGTGACTGTCGGGTGGCTTCAAAGTCCTCCTGACCACTTGGTACATTGTTGTGGTCCAAATCTCCCTCTCCAAAGCAAGTTAGGGAGCCGCTTGGACCCGGGTTGTCTTCTTCATCTAGGCCAGTCTGAACATTGTCATTGAGTTGGGGCCCATCATCCTTTCTATCGAGGTATCTTAGGTTTGTAGATTTGTAGTCCTCTACAGAAAAGTCTTGAGAACGTAAACCGCGATTCTTCATTGCATGAGGCAGGGCGAAGGGATCTGTAAAATTTCTGCTGGTGCTAAAGTTGTAATCTACAAAAAGATCGAGTTTCTTCTCGTCCTTGGAGTCCAAGTCAGCCCTGAGAATGTCCAGCAGGTGGCGCATTTTTCTCTGCAGACCAAAAAGATAATGAAAGTAAATGACTCAGAGTTTCATTTGATAAATACGTTTTGTCTACAGTAGCGTCTGCAAAAAATAAAAAAAAATTCTGGCACTTTCAAATTTTTTGCAGGTTACTTATTTAGATTTAGAGGAGGTCTAGTGCTAAAATGATTGCTCTTACTCTAATGTTCATGGCGATACCCAACGCGTGGTGTGAACATCGTTTACATATGTGTGCGCGACTTACGTATGCGCTTGCTTCTGTGTGCGAGCGCTTCTCAACTCGCTGGCTGCATGGGAGAAGAGGTAAGAAGTCAGCACCCCCAGCTCACTTTAATGTAAGATGTCATTTTCGCCAGACCCCCCCCTCACGCTTCTCAACTTTAATGTAACATGTCATTTTGCTTAGGGCCCCAAGGAGGTCAGGATCGGCACCGAGTACATGTACGGCATTTGATTAAGTGGTATATCGGGATGATGCCTGCTATTGTTTTTCTACAGCTGGCCTTTATCTAAAAGCCATCGCAGCGGATGTCTTTTACAGGCAGGGGCGGGGGGAGCGACCTCCCACTTCCGCCGCCCACAGTGCCTCTCCGGGGTCTACCATCCCACCAGAGAGCCAGAAATGAAGCTGGCAGGTTCCACTGGCTTACCATAGAGCCGATTGAGGACTGCAATGTCCCCGATCATCTCTATGGTATAGGAAACTGAAAAGCAACAAGCATTTTCATCACTTACGGTTAGTTTCCCGGGTTGTAAACAGCGTAATTTTTAAATTTGCAAAGTATCTGATCACACCGATCTTGGTGTGGTCAGATGCTTTTAAGGGCAAAGGAGACATCTGGGGTCTAATAGACCCCAGATCTCTCCATTAAGAACACCTGTCACTGCCTGTTGCCGTCACAAGGATTTTTACATTGCTTCTGACAGCAGAAAAAGTGATCAAGGAAAAAAAAAAAAGCTAAAGAAACAGTCTAAAAAACATATAAACCTGTATATATATATATATATATATATATATATATATATAATTTTTTTTTTAAAAGTGCCCCATCCTCCTGTGCTCACACACAAAGGCAAACGCATGCATTGGTTCCACACGCATATGGAGATTGCACCACACATGAGATATTCCCACAAGCAACAAACATTAAAGAAGCAGTCTAAAAATGAAAAAAAAAATATATATATTTTGCCTCTGTCCCCCTATGCAACGAGCCACCATGACCACGAGAAGCAACGAGCCACCATGACCACGAGAAGCAACGAGCCACCATGACCACGAGAGGCAACGAGCCACCATGACCACGAGAAGCAACGAGCCACCATGACCACGAGAAGCAACGAGGCACCATGACCACGAGAAGCAACGAGGCACCATGACCACGAGAAGCAACGAGGCACCATGACCACGAGAAGCAACGAGGCACCATGACCACGAGAAGCAACGAGGCACCATGACCACGAGAAGCAACGAGGCACCATGACCACGAGAAGCAACTAGGCAACATGACCACGAAAAGCAACTAGGCAACATGACCACGAAAAGCAACTAGGCAACATGACCACGAAAAGCAACGAGGCACCATGACCACGAGAAGCAACGAGCCACCATGACCACGAGAAGCAACGAGCCACCATGACCACGAGAAGCAACGAGCCACCATGACCACGAGAAGCAACGAGCCACCATGACCACGAGAAGCAACGAGCCACCATGACCACGAGAAGCAACGAGCCACCATGACCACGAGAAGTAACGAGCCACCATGATGACGAGAAGCAATGAGGCACCATGATGACGAGAAGCAATGAGGCACCATGACCACGAGAAGCAACAAAGCACCATGAGCAACAGAAGCAAAAAGCCACCATGACCACATAAGACAATGGGCACTATGACCATTAAAGGTAGTGAGCCACTATGACCATGAGTAGCAATGAGCCACCATAACCATGTAAATCTACAAGCAACCTTACCTCATCTAGATGATGTCTATTTTCTTCAAGGTGACGTTCAAACACCCGATCTAGAATTCTAAAAAATAAAACCCATCATCACATACTTAAAATTTGAAAATAACACCCCTCAACCATTCCAAATCTATAAGCACTCACCTGTTCGAGAACAATCCCAGGGACAAGATTTCATTGGTCACATCAGCCACGAATTCCAAGTAAGCCAACTCTTCCTCTCTAAAGAAAAAAAAAAGAAAAACATTTGCAGGCTCCTTCTGGGGAGAGCAGATATAGTGAATGCAGGCTCCTTCTGGGGAGAGCAGATATAGTGAATGCAGGCTCCTGGGGAGAGCAGATATAGTGAATGCAGGCTGCTGGGGAGAGCAGATATAGTGAATGCAGGCTCCCGGGGAGACCAGATATAGTGAATGCAGGCTTCCGGGGAGACCAGATATAGTGAATGCAGGCTCCTGGGGTGAGCAGATATAGTGAATGCAGGGTCCTGGGGAGAGCAGATATAGTGAATGCAGGGTCCTGGGGAGAGCAGATATAGTGAATGCAGGGTCCTGGGGAGAGCAGATGTAGTGAATGCAGGCTCCTGGGGAGAGCAGATATAGTGACTGCAGGCTCCTGGGGAGAGCAGATATAGTGAATGCAGGCTCCTGGGGAGAGCAGATATAGTGAATGCAGGCTCCTCTATGCAGAGGTTTTGCACAGAGCAGCCAGGATCCTCCTCTCGTCTCAGGTCCCTCCCCCCTACCGAGCGCCCCCACAGCAAGCAGCTTGGTATGGGGGGCACCCGAGCCGCTGCTCTGTGTGTCCAATCAGACACAGAGCCGCAGTTCGACCCCACCCCTCTCTCTCCTCATAGGCTCACTGACTTTAGATTGATAGCAGCGGAAGCCAATGGTGCCACGCTGCTGTCTCAGCCAATGAGGAGGGAGAGGAAGCAGAGACGCTCATGCAACATTGCTGGATCGAGATGGGGCTCAGGTAAGTATTAGGGGGGGGGGGGGCTGCTTACAATCGCTTTACAATTCCATGAGCCTGGGAAATTGCAAAAAAATATAGTACCCAAAAATTGTCGATAGGCGATGCAAAATAAATGTAATTCAGTTAGGGGTTCACATCCAGATAAGAGGTTTGTATAGAAAACATTTTGCTTGTAAACTTACTCTGATTGGATCCTCTGCATTGTGGGGGATGGGGATTTAAATTCATTGTAAGACATCCTGGGAAGATAGGGAATCCATTAGAATCATTCGAATATAAATAACAGGAAATATTTTACGAAAATTGAGATCATTTAAATATATGGATATACGAATTCACACCCTGAACACTGCCTCCCTGTTGCCCTTTAAGTAGCCTTTAATGGCCAGTAGGTGGCGCAGCTTCTGTAATTCTGTAGCCACTTTGATTGGCGATCACATGATCGGGAGCCCGTCCACTGGTCTGAGCACGTATGCACCGCGGCAGGCCCCGGACCGTTTTGTTTTGCTAAATGACCGGGCCACTTCTTGCGATTCGGCACTGCGTCGCTTTAACTGACAATTGCGCGGTCGTGCGACGTGGCTCCCAAACAAAAATGGCGTCTTTTTTTCCCCACAAATGGAGCTTTCTTTTGGTGGTATTTGATCACCTCTGCGTTTTTATTGTTTGTGCTATAAAACAAAAATAGAGCGACAATTTTGAAAAAAAAATCAATATTTTTTACTTTTTGCTATAATAAATATCCCCAAAAAACATAAGAAAACATTCTTTTTCCTCAGTTTAGGCCGATACGTATTCTTCTACATATTTTTGGTAAAAAATAAATAAAATCGCAATAAGCATTTATGGATCGGTTCTCGCAAAAGTTATAGGCCCGGATTCAGAAAGAATTTACGTCGTAAATTCAAAGCTGCGCCGGCGTATCTTCTTTCTGTATTCAGAAAGCAAGATACGCCGAAATTAGGCTAAGATCCGACTGGAGTAAGTCTCTTAGGCCGTCGTATCTTAGTTGCATATTTACGTTGGCCGCTAGGTGGCGCTTCCGTCGATTTACGCTAGGAATATGCTAATTAGGTAGATACGCTGATTCAGAAACCTACGTTCGCCCGGCGCATTTTTTTACGTCGTTTACGTTAGGCTTTTTCCGGCGTAAAGTTACCCCTGCTATATGAGGCGTATCCTATGTTAAGTATGGACGTCGTCCCCGCGTCGAATTTTGAAAATTTTACGTCGTTTGCGAATAGGGCTGTACATAAGTTCCGTTCACGTCTAAAGCAATGACGATTTGCGGCGTAATTTCGAGCATGCGCACTGAGATTCTTTCACGAACGGCACATGCGCCGTTCGTAAAAAACGTCAAATACGCGGGGGTCACATGTAATTTAAATAAAACACGCCCACATTATCCACATTTGAATTAGGCGGGCTTACGCCGGACCACATACGCTACGCCGCCGTAACTTAGGGTGCAAGTTCTTTCTGAATACGGAACTTGCGCCCTAATTTACGGCGGCGTAACGTATCTGAGATACGTTACGCCCCGCCGATAGATACACCAATGTATCTGAATCCGGGCCATAGTGTCTACAAAATAGGGGATGGTTTAATAGTATTTTTATTAACAATATTCTTTTTACTAGTAATGGCGGCGATCTGCGATTTTACCATGACTGCGACATTATGGCGGACACAGACACTTTTGACACATTTTTGGGACCATTGACATTTTTACAGCGATCGGTGCTATAAAAATGCACTGGTTACTGTGAAAATGACACTGGCAGTGAATGGGGTTAAATTTATTTAAAAACAAAAACCGCGCTAGAAGACACCCCACCCCTAACCCTGGGCAGCAGCTGGCGTGTGAATCACAAGAAAATATATAAACAAAGAAAAAGTTGGGGCGCGGCTTTTTCTTTGTTTATATAGGGAATGGGGTTAACCACTAGGTGGTGCTGTAGGGGTTACGTGTTCCCTAAGGAGTGATTCTAACTGTTAGGGGGCGTGGCTTGCTGTGACACGTCACTGATCATTGTTCCTGATGACAGGGAACACGATCAAGGCAGAACAGGGAGATGTTGGCCCGGATTCAGAAAGCAGTTACGACGGCGTATCTCCAGATACGCCGTCGCTCTTTCCGGCGTAAAGTTACCCCTCATAAAGTCATGTTAGGTATGGACGTCGGAAACGAACGAACAGCGTCGTATTTTACGTTGTTTGCTGTACGTAAGTTACGCTCACGTCGAAAGCATTGATAGATACGAAAATGTATCTGATTCCGGGCCGTTGTGTTTACACTTACATCTCCCCGTTCTATGTCTCCATGAGATGATCGCATATATGCCAGCGGCGATCGAGTCCGCGGGACCCGCGGGCGCGTTTTACGGAGATCGCGCCTGCCCGCAACAACAGCTCCTTAAAGGGGATGTACAGGTACGTCCCTTTGCCTGTCGGCGCCATGCTGCAGACGTATATCTGAGTGCGGCAAGCGGTTAAAGCGGAAGTAAACCGCCATATTTTTTTTTTTAAACCTGCCATGTCCATTCACACGCATGCCACGCCCCTTCTCTCCTCATTGGCACACTGGCTGCGATTGACAGCCAATGGCTCCCGCTGCTGTTTCATCCAATGAGGAGGGAGAGTCCCAGAGAGCTGAGGCTCTTGTGCACAATGCTGGAGAAAGGTATGCATAGAATGGATGAAGGTACAAAGCCTTGAGCCTTTACAACCACTTTAAGGGAAGTTACCTAAAAGAAACAAAGCTTGACCGCAGGGGTGGACTGACCACTCCTGGGGCCCCCGGGCAATAGAAGATTATGGGGCCCCTGGGCTTACAGATGGCCACCACGCCAGGAGGCAGTGCAGCTAAAATCTCTGGATTTTCACATCAAAAGCATGTCGGTTTCGGACATATCAGGGACAGATGTAAAAAAAACATAGATTTTTACATACTGTCCCTGGTTTTACTGGCAACCCTGATGGGGCCCCCTAGTGGCATGGGGCCCTCGGGCAGTGCCCGAGTGACTCAATGGTCAGTCCGCCCCTGCTCGACCGTTACGCATGCGGCGCTACCACACGCCTGGTACACTCTCACCAATCAAATGGTGATACATCAGGACACAGAGAACATTCAGGAACTAGACCAGCCCACCGCAAATGTCCAAAGAAGACCAATACCTGGAGGCGGAGCGTCGGTGTCGGTTGGTGTCATCCTCTTCCTCTTCGCTCAGAAGGAAATTTTCTGGATCTTCAACCTAAAAACGTACAAAGACAGAATTTCAGCTAAAAAACAAGGAACAGAGGGAGCGCCTACCTAACGCACTGCCTTTGTGATAGCAGATGTAAAAAACAGATGTATAATCCCAAACAACATCAGCAATAAGGCACATCAAAGCCCACATTGTACCTGAGGCAACCTGGTCACCTAGAAAGATCCCAAACGTGAGACGTCCATCCAGCCGACACGTTTTGAGGGGAGATCCCTCCCTTCCCTGATTTGGAGTACCGTATACAGGGATGCCATCAGGAATTATGGGGCCCCTTAGACAGCTTCAGGCCTGGGCCCCCTGGAGCAGATAACCGGGAGGGGGGGGGCGCTGCCGCCTAAAATTGAGAAGCGGGAGGGGGGGCTGCCACGAATTGAGAAGCGGGGGGGGGGGGCCTTTACAAGAAGAAGGGGGGTAGCCATCCGGGGGCCTGGGGACCCCGGGAAAATATATATATATTTTTTTAAAAAGGGGGGTTGCCATCTGGGAGCCCTTTAATAAAAAAAAAATAAACCTCTGGGCCCTTTAATAAAAAAAATATATAAAAAAAATTAAAATAACCATTTATAAAAAGGCCCTGGGGACTTCTGGGCCCTTTAATAAAAAAAAATTATATATATATAAAAAAAAGGGGGGTTTGCCACATGGGGCCTTGGGGACCTCTGAGCCCTTTAATAATAATAAAAAAACAATTATATATATATAAAAGAAATAAAAATAAAAAAATAAAAATAAAATATATAAATAAAAATTGACCCTTTAATAAAAAATAAAAATAAATATATAAAAAAAATCTTTTTTAATAAAAAAATAAATAAAGGGGGGGGGGTTGCCATCCAGGGCCCTGTGGACCTCTAAAAAAAAAAAAAAAAAAAAAAAAAGGCCCTTTAATAAAATAAAAAATATATTAAAAAAATACCCCCTTACAGGTGTACTGCCTGTACCCCCCTGATGGCGGCCCTGACCGTATATACTCGAGTATAAGCAAACCCGAATATAAGCCGAGGCACCTAATTTTACCACAAAAAAATGGGAAAACGTATTGACTCGAGTATAAGCCTAGGGTGTCCATCTGCATGCCTTACTGTGCCCATGACTAGACTTACATTTAACATGGGAGTATATAGAAGGGGTGCCCGGGTTTGAAAAATCGGTGCTCCCTGGCCATAGGTCCCCCAGATAGCAAACTGTACACACTTGTAGAGGAGAACCGGTGCTACAAGTGTGCCAAGTTTCAGGTCAAGGGGACCTACGGCCGGCCGGTACCGGGTCCCCAAATTTACCAGAGAAATTACCGTTTAACATGGGAGTCTATAGAAGGGGTGCCCGGGTTTGAAAAATCGGTGCTCCCCGGCCGTAGGTCCCCCAGATAGCAAACTGTACACAATTGTAGAGGAGAACCGGTGCTACAAGTGTGCCAAGTTTCGGGTCAAGGGGACCAAGGCCGGCTGGTACCAGGTCCCCAAATTTACCAGAGAAATTACCGTTTAATATGGGAGACTATGGAAGGGGTGCCAGACTTTGAAAAATCCGTGCTCACCGGCTGTAGGTCCCCCGGACAACAAACTGAAGTCCAGGGGACCTGGGGGTCAAAAAGACCTCACATCTCATATTTAGACTTAAATGCAAAAAAAAAAAAAAAATTGTCATTCGAAAAAATGACAACAAGGAAATATTGCTTTAAGAAGCATGGGCGGAAGTGACGTTTTGACGTCGCTCCCGCCCTGCTATGCTATGGAGATGGGTGGGGGGGCCATCTTGCCCTCACTCGTATCCCAGCCGAGCAGGAGACAGCACCCATTCGCCTCCGCCACTGCCGACGGCTCCGGTAAGCGGCGGAGGGTGCGGGAGAGCGGCGGGGAGCCCTCACCCGCCGCCGATAACGGTGATCTCCGCGGCGAATCCGCCGCGGAGACCACCGTTATCGTTTACAGGACCGCTCAAGCAAAAGATGGATATCTCGGTTGTGGCAGCAGCTGCTTCCCTTACAGAGATATCCATCTTTAAAAACAGGACGTATATATACATGAGCGGGTCCTTAAGTAGTTAAAGTAGCACAGTGCTGAATAGCAAAAAATGACCTGGTCATGAAAGGGGGGGGTAAAATCTTCCAGAGCTCAAGTGGTTAAAAAAAAAAAAGAGAGAACACAAAAGGTAACGCGCAAGGTCGGTGCGCCCTTTGCTCTTGTTTTTACCAATCAGAGTAAATCTGTGAGTGAAGAACATCGGAGATGTGACCACCTTGAATGATGGTCACATGATCTCACCTTACCCGGCCCCACACAGTGGCCCGGATTCAAAGAGCAATTGCGCCTGCGTAACCATAGTTACGCAGCGCAATTGCTTACTTGCGCCGGCGTAACGAATGCTCCCGATTCAGGAACCTCGTTACGCCGACTGCAGCCTAAGATATGCGCGGCATAAGGCTCTTATGCCCGCATATCTTAGGCTGCATTCTTGCGATGGCCGCTAGGTGGCGTTCCCGTTGTGCTCTGCGTATAGTATGCAAATTGCATACTAACGCAGATTCACAACGTTACGCGAGCCCCGCGTACGCAGTTTACGTCGTTTGCGTACGGCGGTTTTCACGTAAGGCTGCCCCTGCTATTAGCAGGGGCAGCCAATGTTACGTATACCCGTCGTTCCCG
>NC_053501.1:7877439-7922439 GCF_905171775.1 Rana temporaria | reverse complement strand
CACAAGAAGATGCCGGCACATCGGTATAAATCAGGAGAGTGGTTATATTTTATTATGTACAGGGGAATGCAGCCGAAACGCGTTGGTTTCTTTTTGGCTGTATTCCCCTTGTACATAAAATATAGCTTTTTTACATAAAATATCACGACTCCGCTGATTTATACCGATGTGTCGCCATCTTCTTGTGGATTATGAAGTCACATTCAGGGCCGCCATCAGGGGGGTACTGGCAGTACACCTGTAAGGGGCCCGGATGTCAACCCCCTTTTTTTTTTTATATATTTTTTTTTGTTTTTATATTGTTTTATATATATTGTTTTATTTTTATTAAAGGGCCCATAGGTATCCAGTCCCCCGGATGGCAACCCCCTCTTTTTTTTAATAGTTTTTTATATATATTTTTTTCTTTTTATTAATGGGCCCAGAGGTCCCCAGGATGGCTACCCCCTTTTTTTTAAAAATATTTTTTTTATATATATATATTTTTTCTTTTTATTAATGGGCCCAAAGGTCCCCAGGGCCCCGGAAGGCTACCCCCCTTTATTTATTTATATTTATATATATATATATATATATATATATATATATATATATATATATATATATATATATATATATATATATATATATATATATATATATATATTTTTTTTTTTTTTTTCGTAAGGGGCCCAGAAGTCCCCAGGGCAACCCCCCAATTCATGGCACCCCAGCTTCTCAATTCACGCCCCCCCCATTTCTCAATTAACGGCGGCACTCCCTGCTTCTCAATTTGCGCCAGCCCCCCGCTTCTCAATTTGAGGCAGCAGCTCCAGGGGGCCCATGCCTGAAGCTGTGTAAGGGGCCCCATAATTCCTGATGGCCGCCCTGGTCACATTATACCTAATCCCTGATGAAGGGAGAGTAAACCCCCGAAACACTTATTTTTTTGATCATCCTTTCTGGATGATCACCTTTTCTTGGTACATTTTACATACTGGATTCTTCTCCAGACCGCCCCCCCTTCCCCTGTTTGGGGGTGCTTTTATGACATGAAAATAATAAAGCGAAGAAGGACAGCGTTTCTTGCGACAGGTCTCACCTGCTTAGATCGGTCTGGACCTCGGCCTCGCTCACCTCCCTCCTCTTCCTCCTAGGCGGGGTGTAAAAGCGGCTCTGCGCCAGTGCGGACTTAGCCGGCGTCTTCAGCGTCCGCGGCGTGAAGGGTCGCTGCTTGCTGGTGAAGTGATGGGCGTGTTTCTCTATCAGGTCCCCGCTGTAGGCTTTCTGGCGGTTGTCCTGGAACTTGCGCAGGGTGGCGCCCCAGCCGGCGGAGCCGATCCTGGTAGACGCTCCGGAGAGGTCGGGGGGGTGCCTCCGCCTGATGTCTGCGGCGTGCTCGGAGGAATGGAAGTGTCGGGGTGAGGAGATGAAGGAAACGGGCGAAGCCCCGGGATCGGAATATGAAAACGGTCGGTGTGCGTTGTTACCGTATCCTTCATAGAGATCCTGGAAATAGAGATTTCACGCGTTCATTCGTCGCACTTCAAGGGGGATGATGGAGAATCGCAAATTCAAACATTCAAAATGTATCACTTTCTGTTACAGTGGAACTTATGTCAATTGTAACCTTCAAACTGTCTATGAGTTCCAAAACAACATTCCCAGCATCCCTTTAGACAGGGCTCGACAAATCCCGGTCGCCAGGTTGCCATGGCGACTAGAAATAGGGTCCTGGCGACTTGGCTTGGAAGGGGGGCAAAAATTGTATTTATTTTTTTGTGAGCTGGTGCCATCTGGTGGTGAGCCGTTGGTATTACAAGTTATTACCACCAGATGTGAGCTGGCGCCATCTGGTGGTGGCCGTTGGTATTACAAGTTAAGCATTACAAGTTAAACAGCAATTCTAATGTCATTTTTCACTATTTTCACTGCAATCTTCTTCCCTTTAATTAGAACCCCCAAACATTATATATATTTTTAATCCTAAGACCCTAGAGAATAAAATGGCGATCGTTGCAATACTTTCTGTCACGCCGTATTTGCGCAGCGGTCTTACAAGCGCACTTTTTTGGGAAAAAATTACACTTTTTTTAATAAGACAACAGTAAAGTTATCCCCATTTTTTTTTTTATATTATGAAAGATAATGTTACGCCCAGTAAATTCATACCCAACATGTCACGCTTCAAAATTGCGTCCGCACGTGGAATGGCGACAAGCTTTTACCCTTTAAAATCTCCATAGGCGACGTTTAAAAAAATCTACAGGTTGTATCTTTTGAGTTACAGAGGAGGTCTAGGGCTAGAATTATTGCTCTCGCTCTACCAATCGCGGCGATACCTCACATGTGTGGTTTGAACACCGTTTACATATGCGGGCGCTGCTCACGTATGCGTTCGCTTCTGCGCGCAAGCTCGTCGGGACGGGGCACGTTTTCTGGCTCCTAACTTTTTAAGCTGGCTCCTAGATTCCAAGCAAATTTGTCAAACCCTGCCTTTAGATGTGCATATACAAAACAACATTCCCAGGATCCCTTTAGATGTGCATATACAAAACAACATTCCCAGGATCCCTTTAGATGTGCATATACAAAACAACATTCCCAGGATCCCTTTAGATGTGCATATACAAAACAACATTCCCAGGATCCCTTTAGATGTGCATATACAAAACAACATTCCCAGGATCCCTTTAGATGTGCATATACAAAACAACATTCCCAGGATCCCTTTAGATGTGCATATACAAAACAACATTCCCAGGATCCCTTTAGATGTGCATATACAAGACAACATTCCCAGGATCCCTTTAGATGTGCATATACAAGACAACATTCCCAGGATCCCTTTAGATGTGCATATACAAGACAACATTCCCAGGATACCTTTAGATGTGCATATACAAGACAACATTCCCAGGATCCCTTTAGATGTGCATATACAAAACAACATTCCCAGGATCCCTTTAGATGTGCATATACAAGACAACATTCCCAGGATCCCTTTAGATGTGCATATACAAAACAACATTCCCAGGATCCCTTTAGATGTGCATATACAAAACAACATTCCCAGGATCCCTTTAGATGTGCATATACAAAACAACATTCCCAGGATCCCTTTAGATGTGCATATACAAGACAACATTCCCAGGATCCCTTTAGATGTGCATATACAAGACAACATTCCCAGGATCCTTTTAGATGTGCATATACAAAACAACATTCCCAGGATCCCTTTAGATGTGCATATACACCACACACCCAGAAAGTTGTACCCGTGGACTTTTTCATATATAGAAATTGACATCACAAGGACAATTACATAAAGTCACAAAATATATTATACATGAGATTTTATCCACTTGCTTACTGGGCACTGAAACCCCCCCCCCCCCCCCCACTCCTGCCCAGACCAATTTTCAGCCCTGAAGCACTTTGAATGACAGTTGCGCGGTCGTGCTACACTGTACAAGAATGACATTTTTATAATTTTTTTCACACAGACATATACATTGTTTGCCATCTTTAAGCCCTGATGAAGGGGTGAGATTAGGCCCCCGAAACGCGTTGCCCTCGCATTAGAATACATCAATGTATTATTATGTCGTGTGCATGCTCCCAGCACAGTGACTGAGCTGTCATAGACCGCTCCCGATCTCTAGTAATGATTGGTGAGCTGGTAGGACTGGTGCCCAATCATGTGACCACTGTAACAGCCAGTCATGTGATTGGGCAGTCCTTCCCGCCCCCGGGGGGGGGGGGCATAAAGACCTACTTAGAGGGATGTTGGGTGGGAAGGAGTTAAATAACTTTTATGGAAAATAGTACCAATCCGGCACCAGCGGTACGATTTTGGTGGACTGAACATTTTAATGAGAAAATGATTGCAGGTAATTCGATCGCCGTGCGTCTTCGTGACACTTTGTATCGTTCTGTAGAAAATGTCGCATTGCCGCCAAGTTGTTGTTGTTTTTTTTTGGGCAGACGCGGGAATCTGAATGTTCTTTCCCCTAATTCCTTCGATTCGTTATGTCAGTCGTTTCTGCTAAGTGTTTGTTTGTTTGCTTGTCGCGGAGAATAGCAGAACAATCGCCGCATCGGACGGAATGTACTTTTTCTGCTCGGCGGGGGAAATTGCAGCAATTTTGTGACCGGCGTAAATGTGCTTTTCTTCCCCGTGATTTGGCGTCATTTGCTGGAATTATCTTCTCGGATTGGTCTGAATTGCTCTTTGCCAAAACAATTCTGTTTTCAGGGTAACGTGTTGGCGCGCACGCAGTTGGCCTGATTTGAATGATCACCTTTTAACCACTTCCATACCGGGCACTTACGCACCTTCCTGCCCAGGCCAATTTTCAGCTTTCAGAGCTGTCGCAATTTGAATGACAATTGCGCGGTCGTGCTACGCTGTACCCAAATTAATTTTTTATCATTTTGTTCCCACAAATAGAGCTTTCTTTTGGTGGCTCTTTCTCTCCCTTTCCGCAGCACTCACCTCCTCTCCCCGCAGTGCTCATCTGGGGGGGAGGGGGACAGAGAAGCAGGGGGAGGACCAGAGGAGCAGGGGGGGGACCAGAGGAGCACGGGGGAGGGGACAGACAGCTGACTCAACAGCTATGGCCTGGGAGTTTCTCACTTCTGCCTAATCTTGTCCCATAAGGGGGGGCACCAAACTGATTCTTTGCCCCGGGAGAAATAATGTCTAGCTTTCCCCCTGGTACTGCCTATAAGAGTACCAGTACCAGCCATTCTACTCTAATAAAGAGTGGCTAGTGAAGGGGGAGAGGGGGCTTGGGTGGCCGGGGGGGGGGGGAGTTTTTTCATGTGGGGAGCTGGACCTCCTTTGTAAGGTTGTCTTTGGTGGTGTTAAGGGTGCAGTGGATTTTATTATTTAATTGTACCATCGATGAAAAAAAACACAGGCTTACTTGTTTAACCATTTCCATACAGGGCACTTACGCACCTTCCCGCCCAAGCCAATTTTCAGCTTTTAGCGCTGTCGCACTTTGAATGGCAATTGCGCAGTCATGCTACACTGTACCCAAACAAAATTGGCGTCCTTTTTTACCCACAAATAGAGCTTTCTTTTGGTGGTATTTGATCACCTCTGCGATTTATTTTTTGCACAACAACTAAAAAAAGACCGAAAATTTTGAAAAAAATTACGTTTTTATTTTTTTCTGTAATTTTTTTGTAAATAAGTAAGTTTTCTCTTTCAATTACGGGCACTGATATGGTGGCACTGATGGGCACTGATGAGATGGCACTGATGGACATCGACGAGGTAGTACTGACGGGCACAGATGAGGTGGCACTGATTGGCGGCGCTGGTATGCGGCACTGATGGGCACACATAGGCGGCACTCATGGGCACACATAGGTGGCACTGATGGGCACTCATGGGCGGCACTGATGGGCACTCATGGGCGGCACTGATGGGCACTCATGGGCGGCACAGATGGGCACTGTGGGGTGGCACTGATGGACACTGTGGGGTGGCACTGATGGACACTGTGGGGCGGCACTGATTTACTTGTTGCCAGTCAGTGCCCATTTGTGGGCACTGATTGGCATCTCTTTTTTTTTTGCATCCTTTTTTTTTTTTTTTTTTTACTCCCCCCCCCCCATTTTTTTTTGTTTTGCCCTTCCCTGGTGGTCCATGTGGCGATCCGAGGGGGGGCTGCGCTGATAAACAATCAGCGCGAACCCCCCCTGTCAGGAGAGCCGCCGATCGGCTCTCCTCTACTCGCGTCTGTCAGACGCGAGTGAGGAAGAGCCGTCAATGGCTCTTCCTGTTTACATCGTGATTGGACACGGTTGATCACGTGGTAAAGAGTCTCCGTGAGAGACTCTTTACCGAGATCGGTGTTGCGGGGTGTCAGACTGACACCCCGCAACAACGATCGCCGCGATGCGCGCCCCCGGGGGCGCACAGCGGCTCAGAATCCTGAGGACGTCATATGACGTCCAGTCAGGATTCTACAACCACTTTGCCGACGTCAATTTGTCATTGGCGGGCGGCAAGTGGTTAAGATGCTGAAACAATTTTCTGTCGCTCTACAATACGTTGCGGCTGGGTCTGCACTGGGCTCTGTGCGTGTCCCTGTGCAGCAGTCTGACCACACCCCCCACCCGGAGTCAGAGCTAGAGCTCTCCAATGTGAAGGGAGCATATACATTGCTGATTGGCTCAGCAGGGGAGGGGGGTTGGTCTGCTACAACAAGGCCGCCTGTCATTCAACCTGCAAGTTTGAGGACATCTAGTGGTGGAGAATTTATATTGCAGGTGACAACACTGGCTTGTAGGTGGGTAGGGCGGCAAAAGCACCATATCGCCGAGGAGCAAAATTAAAATAAAAAAAGAATACATAAATACATTTCCACTGAAACTGCTGTTTATTAAAATAATGATTTTTTTTTGTGAGAAAGAATTCAAAGAAAAGATGAACGACATCAATTTATATCCTAAAAAAACATGGTTGCCCAAAATCTCACCTTTTGCTGTAAGGCGGAGTCTAAGCTCTCCCGAGAGCTGGGGCGCGAGGACGAGGCTCTGGAAGACACAGAATCGCGCTCGATGCGGGTCACCACCATCTTCAGTCTCTCCCTTTTCTGCTGGTCATTGTCTTCAGGAGAGAAAAAAATAAAAATAAAAATAAATAGAAATTGGACAGTGCTACAGCTACTCTATCCAATCAAAATTCACCTTTCGTTGATTTGAGCAATGTAATTGGCTGGTATAGGCTGCTGCACTTTTTTTATTTTATGTTTTATTGAATTTTATATTGCACATACATATTAAGCAGCAAAAGAAAGAGAAAGACAACACATTTCTCACCCCTATAAAATATTTTACCATATTTCCCCCTAGCTATTTCTACTCCTTCCACCCCCCACCAATCTATACCCCCCCCCCCCCCCATGGGCTGCTGCACTTTAAACTCATTCCTTTCTATTGGCTGCCAAGCTGTGCGCATTGCAATCATTTGTCTCTACGTGCTGCTACTCTAAGGGGCATATTTATAAAAGAAAATTTACATCGCTGTCCGTCCATCGAAACTGCGTGCAAATTTGGCAAAACCGAATGTTCTCAGGCTGAATTTTCTGCAATCTGAATATGTGAATGTGCAAAAATACATTAAGGCCACTAGATGGTGCTATAGGAAATAGGTATGCTCATTAGCTCCATCTAGTGTCCATAATGTGAAATTTTCCACATTCACACATTCAAATTGCATAGAATATAGCCAGAGAACATTTTTATTTATGCTCCGTATGCACTGAACAAATTTACGAACAGCTATATGAATATTTTATTGCGGGAACGAGCCGAGCTGCCACAGTACAATGACGGCTGCTGGTCGGCAAGTAGTTAAAATTTATTTTTTTCCAAACATATTGCGTTTTCAAAACGTGCCATTTTGTTTCCCTAGGGCAGGCATGTCCAAAGTACGGCCCACGGGCTGGTTGCAGATGGCCCACCTGGTAATCTTGACATATATATCTTTTGTGGCCCCCAACGAATCCCCGGGTGCCGGGGGGCCACAAAAGATAGGTATGCTGGCTGCCTTGGAGGGGACGAGACGAGTGCTGTGCATACAGGAGAGCATTTCCTGTTTACACAGCGTCCTGTGTAAAATGAAGTCCTGTCTCCTGCGCTGCCATTGGACAACTGTTTTGTCCATCACAGGAGGCGGGACTTTCAATTAAAAATGCCCATATGTCGGTGCTTGTCCCGCCCCCTCTGCAGGCTGCACTGACGGCAATGCTGAGTCTCCATTCATGGCAATGTAGTGGGTGCTGCATTCATGGCAATGGAGTGGGTGCTGCATTCATGGCAATGAAGTGTGTGCTGCATTCATGGCAATGGAGTGTGTGCTGCATTCATGGCAATGAAGTGTGTGCTGCATTCATGGCAATGGAGTGGGTGCTGCATTCATGGCAATGAAGTGTGTGCTGCATTCATGGCAATGGAGTGGGTGCTGCATTCATGGCAATGAAGTGTGTGCTGCATTCATGGCAATGAAGTGTGTGCTGCATTCATGGCAATGAAGTGTGTGCTGCATTCATGGCAATGAAGTGTGTGCTGCATTCATAGCAATGGAGTGGGTGCTGCATTCATGGCAATGAAGTGTGTGCTGCATTCATGGCAATGGAGTGGGTGCTGCATTCATGGCAATGGAGTGGGTGCTGCATTCATGGCAATGGAGTGGGTGCTGCATTCATGGCAATGGAGTGGGTGCTGCATTCATGGCAATGGAGTGGGTGCTGCATTCATGGCAATACGGTGGGTGCTGCATTCATGGCAATACGGTGGGTGCTGCATTCATGGCAATACGGTGAGTGCTGCATTCATGGCAATACGGTGAGTGCTGCATTCATGGCAATACAGTGAGTGCTACATTCATGGCAATACGGTGAGTGCTGCATTCATGGCAATACGGTGAGTGCTGCATTCATGGCAATACGGTGAGTGCTGCATTTATGGCAATGGAGTGGGTGCTGCATTCATGGCAATGGAGTGGGTGCTGCATTCATGGCAATGGAGTGGGTGCTGCATTCATGGCAATGGAGTGGGTGCTGCATTCATGGCAATGGAGTGGGTGCTGCATTCATGGCAATGGAGTGGGTGCTGCATTCATGGCAATGGAGTGGGTGCTGCATTCATGGCAATGGAGTGGGTGCTGCATTCATGGCAATGGAGTGGGTGCTGCATTCATGGCAATGGAGTGGGTGCTGCATTCATGGCAACGATGAGGCTGCAGATGGGCACCGATTAGGCTGCATTGATGGGCACTGACCCTTATTTTGCTTCACAGTTGTTTATTTAAAATGTAAGATTTTTTTTCCTGAAGCTTTCTTTTTAAAGTGAAGGTGTGTGTTTTAAGCCGATAAATACGATATATTCAAATAATACGCCCCAAGCTCATCTCTTCACCACACACAACCACAAAGGCAATAGAATTCTTGTTGGGCGTTGTATTAGTTGCCTGGACGAACACACTTAGACCGAATTTAATGGTTTAAAGAATATCAGGCAAAATGGTCGGCCTTCAAGCATGTTTTTTATTTATATTTTTTTGAGATATTTATCTAATATATATATATATAGAGATAGATAGATAGATAAAGATAAATATCTCAAATATATATATATATCTGAGCTACGCTACGCCGCTGTAACTTACCTTTTTTGGTTTGAATCCTGAAAGAATTCGCACCGTAAGTTACGGCGGCGTAGTGTATCTCTCGCGGCGTAACGGCGCCTAATTCAAATCGGCGAGTAGGGGGCGTGTTTCATGTAAATGAAGCGCGTCCCCGCGCCGAACGAACTGCGCGAATGCGCCGTCCCTAAATTTCCCGCCGTGCATTGCGCTAAATGACATCGCAAGGACGTCATTGTTTTGACGTGGACTTAAATTACGTCCAGCCCGATTCACGGACGACTTCCGCAAACAATTTTTTTTTTTTTAATTATACGCGGGAACGGCGGCCATACTTAACATTGAGTACGCCACCAAACAGCAGCTTTAACTATACGCCGGAAAAAGCCGACTAGAGACGGCGTAAAAATGCGACGGCCGCTCGTACGTTCGTGGATCGTCGGAAATAGCTAATTTGCATATTCGACGCGGATTACGACGGGAACGCCACCCAGCTGACGCCGAAGAATTGCATCTAAGATCCGAAGGCGTACGAAGATGCACGCCTGTCGGATCTAACCCAGATGCCGTCGTATCTTGGTTTGAGAAATCAAACTAAAGATACGACGCGGGAAATTTGAAAGTACGCCGGCGTATCAGTAGATACGCCGGCGTACTCGCTTTGTGGATCTGCCCTATATATATATATATATATATATATATATATAATCTCTCTCTCTCTCTCTCTCTCTCTCTCTATCTATCTATATATATATATATATATATAAATAAATAGAGAGATAGATAGAGATTATATATATATATATATTGGGGGTTCTAAGTAATTTTCTAGCAAAAGATACTGATTTCAACTTGTAAATGTGGCAGAAAAAGCCTGTCCTTCAAGTGGTTAACACTGATTTTCTATAATGGTGTTCTGGAGGTACCGCGCATTTTGGATTATATGTTTGCCGGGAGACCGCCTCTAATAACGGGAGAATTATCTCAGGAGTCAATAGAAGACACCAACAAAGAAGACGATAAAACCCGAACACACAATATTTATTGCTAAAGAAACATGATAAAGCCTAAGAACATAATATTCCTTCCTTCTCTTTATACTGAAGTTATAACCACACCAAGGTCGCGGTCCCTCGGCTCGGCGGACGCGTTGCGTCGTGATGAAAGTAGAATTCTCAGATGCACCCAAGAACATTGAGTGTTTGTTCTCACTGCGAATCTTAGATGATTCATGTTGAGAACGTCTCCTTCACAATAACATGAATGCCTCCCGGACAACCAGATCAAACACTGAGATATTACAAAGTAAACAAAAGAGGAAAAAAAAAGCGTAAAGGCTCTACTAGTACAAGAAACATTCTCACAAATATCACTGCTGGAACGAGTCCCGATTATCAGTGGATCGGGTTAAAGTCATCAAAGGCTGGAGAGTGGAACTGTCCGATGTCTATGGATTTCTCTGCAGTGATCAATTATGGGAATAATGTTCAATTATTTTAATATAAAACCCGTCTGCCGCCATTGATTGAGTATTTTTTCGAGCGCTGAACCTTATGCAGATGCGTTTTAACCACTTAAGGACCGGACCAATATGCTGCTAAATGACCCAAGGGGTTTTTACAATTCGGCACTGCGTCGCTTTAACAGACAATTGCGCGGTCCTGCGACGTAGCTCCCAAACAAAATTGGCGTCCTTTTTTCCCCACAAATAGAGCTTTCTTTTGGTGGTATTTGATCACCTCTGCGTTTTTTATTTTTTGCGCTATAAACAAAAATAGAGCGACAATTTTGAAAAAAATGAAATATTTTTTACTTTTTGCTATAATAAATATCCCCCAAAAACATATATAACATTTTATTTTTTCCTCAGTTTAGGGCGATACGTATTCTTCTACCTATTTTTGGTAAAAAAAAAATCGCAATAAGCGTTTATCGATTGGTTTGCGCAAAATTTATAGCGTTTACAAAATAGGGCATAGTTTTATTTATTTTATTTTTTTTACTACTAATGGCGGCGATCAGCTATTTTTTTCGTGACTGCGACATTATGGCGGACACTTCGGACAATTTTGACACATTTTTGGGACCATTGTCATTTTCACAGCAAAAAATGCATTTAAATTGCATTGTTTATTGTGAAAATGACAGTTGCAGTTTGGGAGTTAACCACAGGGGGCGCTGAAGGAGTTAAGGTTCACCTAGTGTGTGTTTTTACAACTGTAGGGGGGTGTGGCTGTAGGTCTGACGTCATCGATCAAGTCTCCCTATCAAAGGGATCACACGATCGATGCAGCCGCCACAGTGAAGCACAGGGAAGCCGTGTTTACATACGGCTCTCCCCGTTCTTCAGCTCCGGGGAGCGATCGCGAGGGGGCGGCTAGAAACGAATAGACGCGCCCTCGTCCCGGATCGCTCCCCGCGGGAATCCGACCGCCGCATGTAGCGGGGGGGTCCCGATCGGACCCCCGACCCACGTCTAGGCAGGGACGTACATGTACGCCCATGTGCCTGTCCGTGCCATTCTGCCGACGTATATCTACATGCGGCGGTCGGGAAGTGGTTAATGCAATAGTTACATAGTTAGTCAGGTTGAAAAAAGACACAAGTCCACCAAGTTCAACCACAAGAATAATTCTGGAGGCAATGGGTGGTTTACGTTCCTAGAGGCTGCTCACCAGCAACTGTGGGGTCTTGCAGGACCAACCCCCCCCCCCCCCTCCAGAGGAGTTTGTTGAAGTTCTGAAAGGATGAGAGGCGATACACCAGCTCGTACAAAGATTTTTATTTTGTAAGGCCCAACGCGTTTCGGAGCTTAGCACGGATCTCATAAAACGCATTGGCTGTTACAAAATTTTAATCTTTTAAAAAGTCTGTACACATTGTAGTGCTCCCATCCTTTCAAAACACCACGGATTCAGTTGACCAACTGCTCCACCTCCTCCAAAAAAAGGACCCCCTTGGCTTTTGAGACTCTCCTGGTTCATTCTTTACCTATCTAGGCTCAACGTCAGCTCTACCCATGGGCGTCCGCTGAAATTTTTTCGGGGGGGGCGCTTCCGCAGCGGCGATACACAGTCGCATTTAACCCTTTCTTCAAACGCTAGCAGGGATTAAAAGCACCCTGCTAGCAGCCAAATATCGCAGCTAAAACAATGGTAAAGCGGCGCCAGCTGGCAGCGTGAAATTGCTCTTGAGTTAATTCAGCTTCACTCCATGCCCATATAAATATAGCCTAGAGAATGTACAGACCCCCCCTTTAACACAGATGGACCCCGCTTCAGCACAGACCCCCCATTCTGCACAAACCCCCCCATTCAGCACAGATGGACCCCCCTTCAGAAAAGCCCCCCCATTCAGCACAGATGGACCCCCCTTCAGAAAAGCCCCCCCATTCAGCACAGAAGGACCCCCATTTAGCACAAACCTCCCCTTCAGCTCAGACCCCCCCCCCCATCCCACATCCCATTCAGTACCTCAGATCAGCCATCAGCACGTTATGGGCACAGCAGGTTCCCTCCCCCTGTGTACACATAAACACTGGAGGGGGAGGCGGCTTCACTCTGCTCGCTGTGTCTGTGTGACATCCGGCCCAGGACTGCTCAGACAGCCCACAGCCACGAGACTCTTCAACACCTTTCTTGATTTTCCAGGGGGGGGTCAATTGCCCCCCTTTGCCCTATGGAGCGGACGCCCATGGCTCTACCTCCATCTCTCCTCCTCTTTCCAGAAGGGTCTCCAAGGCTCGGTTCTCAGACCCCTTCTATTCTCCATCCCTCTCTATTCTCCTCCCGTGTTCAATTGACAATCTACCATGTCTTCAGGCAGAGGTGGCTCTTTAATTAGGCGGTCGCCTAAGGCCTCGCACTCACAGGGGCCTCACGGACACCTATCTTACCCAATGCATTACCCCTGTTTTGGGGGACAGAGGACCTTAATGCTGCTGTGCTCAGGCAGCGTTAAGAGCCCTTACTCAGGAGCGGGGCCGCCAGCATCCCTAACAACCAGTGAATATCGGTGACCCCTTGTGACAACAATGACCCAGCATGCCCTCAGTCGATGACGTCACAAGGGGCGGGTTCACCAGGTGACATCTCCGGGTGGTCCCCGCCCACGATCTGGGGGCCGCCTTGTTAAAGGGGGATTCCAAATTCCGATAAACCCCCCTGCCCGTAGACCCCCACAACCCTGGCCGGTGGTTGTGGGGCTCAGCACTGAGCTCCTGAAGACAGAGGCAGCTCTAGGCTTTGTGAGGCCTTAGGCAAAACTTGACATGGAGCCCAACTCACCCCCATGATGGGAAAAGGGCTCTTGTTCTTGAATTATTTTTCCCATCATAGGGGTGAGAGTTGGACCGCATGTCAAGGGCTCTCACAAAGCCTAGAGCTGCCTCTGTCTTCAGGAGCTCAGTGCTGAGCCCCGAAACGTGTTGGCCATTACAAAAAAAAAAAACAATCTTTGTCTGTACAAGCTGGTTTATTGCTCCCATCCTTTCAAAACTTCAGAAAAGTAAAAGAGAAGGAATAAATATCAGAAATGACTGATAACAGAGGAAGGAAGCATCAGACAGAAATGACCCTTAGTGCTCTGGATTGAGACAAGTACACACTATAGAGGGTTTGGCTTTGTTCATATTTCATGTCTGAGGTTTACAAACACTTGAATTATTTCCACGTAATGACCGATATTACTGAAACAGAGTTACTCCACACTACTTATAACCAGAAATCGCCACTATTCACGCCATTACTGCACCGCCATACTGAATAAGCCCCAAACTAGCGTCCATGCACATATGGAACAATGGAAACGGGGGGGGATGGGTGTCTACTCAGTGGCGTCACTAGGGTTGGTGTCACCTGGTGCGGTAAAATATACCTAGAGCATTTGGCACCAGGGGCGGATCCAATATCTGGCACCCCCCCCACACGTTAAAATGTAAAAACACCCCACTGTGCCCCCTGCATACCTCTGCATCCTTCAATATCTTTTTGTTACTACTGTGTACCCCTCTCCACAACCGCACCTCTGGACCCCTTTACATTACACAGCACCCTGCACCTCTGGACCCCTTTACATTACACAGCACCCTGCATCACTGGACCCCTTTACATTACACAGCACCCTGCACCCCTTTACATTACACAGCACCCTGCATCACTGGACCCCTTTACATTACACAGTACCCTGCATCACTGGACCCCTTTACATCACATAGCCCCCTGCACCCTTTTACACTTCACAGCCCTCTGCACCCCTTTACATTACACAGCACCCTGCATCACTGCACCCCTTTTACATTACACAGCCACCTGCACCTCTGGACCCCTGCATGTTACACAGACCCCCCTTCAGTGCAGAGACCCCCTCAGTGCAGACACCCCCCCCTCAGTGCAACCCCCCCTCAGTAAAAATCCCCCCCTCAGTGCAACCCCCCCTCAGTGCAAACCCCCTCGGTGCAACCCCCAGTGCAAACACCCCCCCTTAGTACAAACCCCCCTTAGTGAAACCCCCCTCAGTGCAAACACCCCCTTAGTACATCCCCCCACCCCTTCAGTGAAATCCCCCCAGGTGCAAACACCCCCCCTCCCCATTCAGTACCTCAGATCATCGCATGCAGCGCCACGGCACATGGACAGAAGGTCCCCTCGGCCCCTCCCCCTCTGTACACACAAACAGAGAGGAGGGGGCTGTGCCTGTGTGCCGACTGCCGACCACCGCTAACAGCCTGTGGCTGTGAGAGGAGGGGATGGATGGTGCTGCGTTGTCACCCCGCAACCCCCTCTTCTCTTGTACCGCGGCGCTCGGCGCTCCAATTCCGTGGCGCTCATCGCTGAAGTCACGGGGGGAGCCGGCCCCCCACATGTCAGCTAAAAAAAAATAAAAAATGTAAAAAAATTTTTTTTTTTTTTTTTTTTTAAATCGGGATGGTGTCACCCCTCTAGTGGGTGTCACCTGGGGCGGCCCGCACCCCCCTAGCAACGCCTCTGTGTCTACTTAGGTCATGCAATGTTCCTGATGATGATGGAGGACAAAAAGCTTTTTAGTTAAGCAAACAGAGGAATTCACACCTCCCCCGAGACGGGCCAACCAGGAATCAATTCTAATTACGTTTAAGCTCCATTAGCAGCCTGTAAAGTGCAACGCATGTCAATGTATATCTGTAAATGTGTGTATTTAATAGTACACCTGTAGAGCTGGGAAAATCCATTTGTTGTAAACAAGGGTGATGGAAAATATAGAATCTGCCGTGTTTCATCATAGCCCCGCCTCCCTCCAATATTATAGACACAAGGGCGGGGGAGGGGGTTCGGCCCAGCTCCTCAGAAGACATTTTCTCCTGGCTGGGGCAAAGCAGCTTTAACCACTTTCCGCCCGGTCAATATACAATTGACGTCCTGGAAGTGGTTGTGAAATCCTGACTGGACGTCTATTGACGTCCTGCAGGATAAAATGCCGGCGCGCGCCCGTGGGGGCGCGCAGCGCGGCGATCTGTGGTGCGGGGTGTCAGTCTGACACCCTGCATCTCCGATCTTGGTGATCACCCAAGTCACTGAGACTCGGGTGATCACAGATCCAAATAAGGGGCCGGTCCCGGCCCCGTAACCAAGTGATCAGCTGTCAGCCAATGACAGCTGATCATATGATGTAAACAAAGCTCGGTAATCGTTTTTTTTTCTCTCCCTCACGCCGACAGCGTGAGGAGAAAAAAAAGCCGATCATCGGCTCAGGTTGCAAGGGACATCGGTCCCTAACAGGAAGGAGGCACATCTGCCTCTATGTGCCAATCTAAACCCCCTGCTAAAAATTGGTCTGGGCAGGAGGGGGAGGGGGGGGGTTTAAGTGCCCAGTAAGCAAGTGGTTAAAGGGATCTGGTCATGATGCCTACAGCCCGTAAATGTTAGGGGTTGCCACAGCCCTAAGAGTGGAAGCCCAGGAACTAGCCCCATATTCACCAAATTCAGGATTCAGCCAATGGCAGGCACCAATGCTGGACGGAAAGGCTGAGCTGTGACAGGTTCTCTTTCAATGACGAGCGTCGTATAGTCAGATGGAAAGCTTACTTACATTTAATGCTTTTGGTCATACTCTTCGGAACGGAGCAATCGACGGCGGCTGAAAGAGAAGAGATAATGTTGAAGATGAGAGAGAAGCGGTGCGAGTCTATAAACCTCCATCGGGATTACAGATATATCGCCGGATCCCGTGGCGGCTGAACCTGCGCTCGGACAGATAAGGATTTCTGAGAAACCATTTACTTTAATGAAATATCTGTGCGAATGTGAATTACTGTCACACAGAAGGCCGGGAGGTATTAAAATCAACGGGCCAGATTCACGTAGGAGAGCGTATCTTTGTGCAGGCGTAGAGTATCCTATTTACGCTACGCCTCCGCAACCGACAGGCAAGTGCAGTATTCACAAAGCACTTGCTCCCTAAGTTGCGGCGGCGTAGCGTAAATCGGCCGGCGTAAGCCTGCCTAATTCAAATGTGGAAGAGGTGGGCATGTTTTATTAAAATGAGCCGTGACCCCATGCAAATCAAGGGCCAATTGTACGGCGCATGCTCAGTATCATGTCGAATTTACTCCCTAAGATACGCCAGCTCAATGCCTGTGACGTGAACGTAACCTACGCACATCCCCATTCACGTACGACTTACGTAAATGACGTAAAAAGATACGCTTGTTCCGACGTCCATACTTTGCATTGGCTGCGCCTCATATAGCAGGGGTAACTTTACGCCGGACGTAAGCCTAACGTAAACGGCGTAGCGGGCGCAAGTACGTTCGTGAATCGGCGTATCTAGCTAATTTACATATTCGACACGTAAATCTACGGAAGCGCCCCTAGCGTCCAGCGTAACTATGCACCCTAGATACGACGGCGTACTAAGACTTACGTCGGTCGGCTGAAGCCAGATTTCAGGCGTATCTACGTTCAAGAATACCGCATCTTGTAACTTACGCGGCATATCAATAGATACGCCGGCGTAAGCTGTACGTGAATCTGGCCCAACATCTCCAGACTTTTCCTATGTTCCCGGTCTCCCTTCTTATGTTCCCGGTCTCCCTTCTTATGTTCCCGGTCTCCCTTCTTATGTTCCCGGTCTCCCTTCTTATGTTCCCGGTCTCCCTTCTTATGTTCCCGGTCTCCCGTTCCCGGTCTCCCTTCTTATGTTCCCGGTCTCCCTTCTTATGTTCCCGGTCTCCCTTCTTATGTTCCCGGTCTCCCTTCTTATGTTCCCGGTCTCCCTTCTTATGTTCCCGGTCTCCCTTCTTATGTTCCCGGTCTCCCGTCTTATGTTCCCGGTCTCCCGTCTTATGTTCCCGGTCTCCCGTCTTATGTTCCCGGTCTCCCGTCTTATGTTCCCGGTCGCCGCCGCTGGGGGGAGTTCGCGTCGTAATCCAGCGTTGGGTATGCAAATGAGGAGTTACGTCGATCCTCAAAGCTTTTTCGCGTTTGCTACGTCGCCGCTACGTTAGTTTCCCGTCGCTTAGTTACACTTTTGTGAGGCAGCCCTACTTTCACACAGCAGGCGTTCTGCTGTGTAAAGTTTGGCCCTCCTTCCCGCGTCGAATTTTTAAATTTTACGTTGTTTGCGTAAGCCGTACGGGAATACGGAAATACGCTACGCGCCGTTCAAAAAATGACGTCACGTCGCGCAATGCACGTCAGGAAAAAAGCGTTGGGAGCATGCGCAGTACGTCCGGCGCGGTAGCGCGCCTAATTTAAATGGGACTCGCCCCATTTGAATTGGCCCGCCTTGCGCCGGACGGATTGGAGTTACACCGCCGCAAATTTCCAGGTAAGTGTTTTGTGGATCGGTACCTAACTTAGGAAATTTGCGGCAGTGTAACTTAAATCTAAAAAGTTACGTTGCGCTGCCGGGCTGTGGATCTGGCCCTATGTTCCCGGTCCCTTCTTATGTTCCTGGTCCCGTCTTATGTTCCTGGTCCCGTCTTATGTTCCCGGTCCCTTTCTATGTTCCCGGTCCCTTTCTATGTTCCCGGTCCCTTTCTATGTGCCCGGTCCCTTTCTATGTGCCCGGTCCCTTCCTATGTTCCCGGTCCCTTCCTACGTTCCCTTTCTATGTTCCCGGTCCCTTTCTATGTTCCCAGTCCCTTTCTATGTTCCCGGTCCCTTCCTATGTTCCCGGTCCCTTTCTATGTGCCCGGTCCCTTCCTATATTACCCGGTCCCTTCCTACGTTACCTTCCTACATTCCCGGTCCCTTCCTATGTTCCCAGTCCCTTCCTATGTGCCCTGTCCCTTTCTATGTTCCCGGTCCCTTCCTACGTTCCTGGTCCCTTCCTACGTTCCCGGTCCCTTCCTACGTTCCCGGTCCCTTCCTACGTTCCCGGTCCCTTCCTACGTTCCCGGTCCCTTCCTATGTGCCCTGTCCCTTTCTATGTTCCCGGTCCCTTCCTATGTTCCCGGTCCCTTCCTATGTTCCCGGTCCCTTCCTATGTTCCCGGTCCCTTCCTATGTTCTCGGTCCCTTCCTATGTTCTCGGTCCCTTCCTATGTTCCCGGTCCCCTCCTACGTTCCCGGTCCCTTCCTACGTTCCCGGTCCCTTCCTACGTTCCCGGTCCCTTCCTATGTTCTCGGTCCCTTCCTACGTTCCCGGTCCCTTCTTATGTTCCCGGTCCCTTCCTACGTTCCCGGTCCCTTCCTACGTTCCCGGTCCCTTCCTACGTTCCCGGTCCCTTCCTACGTTCCTGGTCCCTTCCTACGTTCCCGGTCCCTTCCTACGTTCCCAGGCCCTTCCTATGTTCCCAGGCCCTTCCATTCTTCCCCTATCACTTTACACATCAGAAATAAAAGACCTCCCTCTAATAACTGTATAAATCAGTCGCTCTGGGTGGGCAGTTGGATAAAATACTCTGGACTCTGGACTCTGGACTCAGCTTGTTACTGTCCTGTAAATAGAATTCTTATATACTTTACTTCTCATTCAATTATTTATTAAGTGCTTATATGCCAAGGTCAGGTTCTTTATGACAGGTCCACTTTCTGATTTTACAGAAAGATGTTATTGAAACAAATTGTTGTTCTCGGGATCCGCAGATTATCTTCTGATGGAACATAGAGATGGTTGGTCTCCCGATTCCCCGGATTATCTTCTGATGGAACATAGAGATAGTTGGTCTCCTTGTTCTCTAATGAGGTATTTGGGAGTCTAGAGGTCGGTTAAAGCGGTTGTAAACCGCATAAACTTTTTTTTTTTCCCCCCAAACCTGCAATGCAAAAGGCATAATAGGCTAGTATGCATCGCATACTAGCCTATTATGAAATACTTACCTCGGAACGAGGTGTGTACCACTTACCTGGTCCACGCCGAGCAGGATGTCATCTTGCTCCGGCGTGTCTTCCGGGTATCGCCGCTCCAGCGCTGTGATTGGCTGGAGCGGCGAAGACGTCACTCCCGCGCGTGCGCGCGGGAGATTTAAAATCGGCAGGGTCCGGCGATGCCGGTCCTTCAGCCGTGGAGTCCCCCCTGCGCATGCGCCGCCCGCATTGCGGGGGTAATATCTCCTAAACCGTGCAGGTTTAGGAGATATTATCCTTACCTACAGGTAAGCCATGTTGTAGGCTTACCTGTAGGTAAAAGTCCAAATAGTGGGTTTACAACCACTTTAAGCTGATAAGGTGCCGTGATAACAGAAATTAATGTCTCTTGTGAATAATGATGTGCTGCTGGTGCAGTTCTTACGTTAATCATTTCATATGTAAAATGGAAATGTTTAGAAGCATCTGATCTGGCAACTGTCCGGGATTGCAGTTTAAAGGCCTCCGATTTGATAAAGAGTTTTAGGTAGATTCAGGTAGGGGCGCGCAAATCTAAGGCGGCGTAGCCTAGCGTGTTTACACTGCGCCGCCTTAAGTAAGAGAGGCAAGTACTGTATTCTCAAAGTACTTGCCTCCTTACTTAGGGCGGCGTAGCGTAAATGCGGCGGGCGTAAGGGCGCCTAATTCAAATGTGTTGGAGGGGGGCGTGTTTTATGGTAATGAGGCTTGACCTCACGTTTTTGCAGTTTTTGTTACTGCGCATGCGCCGGGCGCCTACATTTCCCAGCGTGCATTGCAGCTACGTACGCCGCACGGGCCTATTGATTTAGACGTGGACGTAAACGACTTACGCAAACGACGTAAAAAAATCGGATCTCGCGGCGGGAACGGCGGCCATACTTTAACATTGTTTATTCCACCTAATAGGTGGAATAACTTTAGGCCTGCTAATGCCTTACGGAAACAACGTAAATCGACTGCGGCGGCCGGGCGTACGTTCGTGAATCGGCGTATCAACTCATTTACATATTCTACGCCGACCGCAATGGAAGCGCCACCTAGCGGCCATCCAAAATATTGCAATCTAAGATAGGACGGCGCAAGCCATCTTATCTTAGTTATGTTTAAGCGTATCTCTGTTTGAGCATACGCTTAAACATAAGTTGGCGTAGATTCAGAGTTAGGTCGACTTATCTACTGATAAGCCGGCCTAACTCTTACTGAATCTACCTATTTGGCTCTTTGGTACCCCTGCCATGTCCAAGGATGTCCGTGCGCCTTATTCTCTCTACTTTCTAATAGTTCTAAATAACATTTTAAAAACTTTCACCATGAGCAGAGGTTAGAGATTTCCTTATCACTATAAACCAGAGGCTCTGGATGGACAGTTGGATAAATGGCTCTATATTTAGGATGAATGAGATCTATAAACCAGAGGCTCTGGATGGACAGTTGGCAGGGGCACAAAAGAATAATTGCATATCCTGAAATGCAGAAGAAAGCCCTTCTTCTTCTTCTTCTTCTTCTTGGGACCGGTGATGGAAGGGAGACCAGAATTACTTCTTCTTTATGAAGAATCATTTTCTTCCCTCTCAGTCCCTGCAATGGGAGCGCCGGAGCGCGGTGAACATCGCCAGCCTGACACCAGAAGGGGAGAACCTGAAAAGCAGGACTGTGCTGTGCAATGGACACTCATTAGTGAAAGTTGACGTGTGCGGAGGAGGGGACGATGATTATCCCCCAGGAATGTGCACAGCCTGCGAGCGCTCCGCCTGTAAACACGCAGCCTTTGTTTAAACACAACAACGCCGCGGTGTCTACCACAGCGCCAATCACAGGTACACAGAGTATCCTGGAAACCAGATACACACCAAGATATATCCAAGGACAGAAATATACGGGCGGTTCCTGCAAAGCTCAGGGATAGGCAGGTGATGCGTATCCTGCTGCTAAGAGACTACAAGTCCCAGCATGCACCATAGTGTTTAACATCGGCTTTAATTTCATTCAGGTTTATCCAATACAAACCTTCTATGGCCAGTGACCCCACAACGGGAGGGGGGGGGGGGGTCTCATGATACTGTTACGGGACAAGAAATGATGGCACGGGACAAGGAATGACGGCATGGGGCACAGATGACAGCACAGGGCTGACAGCACAGGGCACAGATGACAGCACGGGGCACAGATGACAGCACAGGGCTGACAGCACGGGGCACAGATGACAGCACGGGGCACAGATGACAGCACGGGGCTGACAGCACGGGGCACAGATGACAGCACAGGGCTGACAGCACAGGGCACAGATGACAGCACGGGGCACAGATGACAGCACAGGGCTGACAGCACGGGGCACAGATGACAGCACAGGGCTGACAGCACGGGGCACAGATGACAGCACAGGGCACAGATGACAGCACGGGGCTGACAGCACGGGGCACAGATGACAGCACAGGGCTGACAGCACGGGGCACAGATGACATCACGGGGCACAGATGACAGCACGGGGCACAGATGACAGCACGGGGCACAGATGACAGCACGGGGCACAGATGACAGCACAGGGCTGACAGCACGGGGCACAGATGACAGCACGGGGCACAGATGACAGCACGGGGCACAGATGACAGCACGGGGCACAGATGACAGCACGGGGCACAGATGACAGCACGGGGCACAGATGACAGCACGGGGCACAGATGACAGCACAGGGCTGACAGCACGGGGCACAGATGACAGCACGGGGCACAGATGACAGCACGGGGCTGACAGCACGGGGCACAGATGACGGCACTGATGACAGCACGGGGCAGGGCTGATAGCACAGAATACAGCACAGGTGACGGCACGGGGCAGGGATGATGGCACAGGTGACGGCACGGGGCAGGGATGACGGCACAGGGCTGACAGCACAGGGCACAGAATACAGCACGGGGCACAGATGACGGCACGGGGCACAGAATACAGCACAGATGACGGCACAGGGCAGGAATGACGGCACAGGTGACAGCACGGGGGCATGGATGACGGCACAGGGCACAAATGATGGCACAGGGCTGACAGCACAGGGCACAGAATACAGCACGGGGCACAGATGACGGCACGGGGCACAGATGAGGGCACAGGGCTGACAGCTCAGGGCACAGCACGGGGCACAAATGACGGCACAGGGCACAGAATACAGCACAGGGCACAGATGATGGGACAGGTGACGGCACGGGGCATGGATGACGGCATGGATGACAGCACGGGGCACAAATGATGGCACAGGGCTGACAGCACAGAATACAGCACGGGGGAAAAGATGACGGCACAGGGCACAGATGACGGCACGGCCCACAGATGACGGCACGATAAAAGTGCCATTCCGGTCAGGAGAAAGATCTGAGAATCTCTAGTGACTCCATAGAAGACGGAGGAGAAAGACCTCCAGAGCTGAGAGAAGCTGACTCAGGGACCCTCCCCTCCCCCCTCCTGTCATCATCGTCCTCTGGGGTATAACACCGGACCGCACATGAACACCCCCAACCCCCAACCCCTCCCCCATGGCCTGGAATGTCTCCAATGTACCTTTGGCAGTGAGGATCTTATTGTAGTGGGAGAGCATGTGGTCCCGGACCCGGTACTGGTCGCTGAGCCGGCTGCTGTGGCCGATGCAGAAGGCTGAAGGGAGAAGAAGAAGATTAATACAACCGGCAGCCACAGAACCAACACACAAAGAGCACCTGTCATGTACACAGAGAAGACAGGCACTGGAGTTGATTTAGTAGAACTGGAGAGTCCGAAATCGAATGCAGCTCTGCCTAGTAACCAATCAGCTTCCGGGTTTTATTGTCAAAGTTTAATGGAACAAGATGAAGTTAGAAGCCGATTGGCTCCCAGGCACAGCTGCACCAGATCCTGCTTTTTAATAACTAAGCGGCGGGAGCCACCCGGTGATGTCACCTGCTGAACCCGCCCCCTTGTGACATCATTGACTGAGGGCATGCTGGGTCATTGACGTCACAAGGGGTGGTGTCACCGATATTCACTGGTTGTTAGGGAAGCTGGTGGCCCCCGCTCCTGAGTCAGGGCTCTTAATGCTGCCTGAGCACAGCAACGTTATGGTCCCCTGTCCCTCAAAACTGGGGTAATGCATCGGGGAAGTTAGGCGGCCGCGAGGCCCCTGTGAGTGCGAGGCCTTGGGCGACCGCCTAATTTGTCTAATTAAGGAGCCGCCTCTGCCGCTCAGTGAGCAGAGAGGGACCTGTCATCCGCCGGCTCAGCGGAGATCAAAGGAGAGATCTCCCGCCGACTCCGTATGGACGGATCCGCCTTGTGTGTGAATGAGGCCTAAGGCGTCAGCATACCAGGACATTGTGGACAATTCATCTTTCATTTATTTATTTATTTCAAAATTTTATATAAACAAATATATGTTTTTGTTTATTTGTAAATATTTAAAATATATTTATGAATTTAAAAAAAAAATATAATAATAATAATAATAATAATAATAAAAAAAAATCAATAAAAAATAAAATAAAAAAAAAAGACAAAAGCAATGAAACCAAGTTTAAAAAAGGATTTAGAAGGAAATCAAAGGATTTTTCCAGACTCTCAGCAGATCACCCTTCTCCCCTCCCCCATGTCCGTGGACAGCGAGGTGGTTACATGCCGCTCACCAGGGCCGCCATCATGAATTATGGGGGCCCCTTACACAGCTTTAGGCATGGGCCCCCTGGAGCAGAGAACCGGGGGGGGGGGGGGGGTGCTGCCGCCTGAAATTGAGAAGCGGGGGGAGGGCGAAAAAATATATATATATATATATATATATATATGTATATATATATTTTTTTTTTTTAAAAAGGGGGGTTTTTCTGATTTAAATAAAAAAAAAAGGGGGGGGTTGCCATTTGGGTCCTTTAATAATAATTGTATATATATATATATATAAAAATAAAAAAAATATATATAAAAAAAGGGGGATTGTCATCCGGGGCCCTGGGGATCTCCGGACCTCTAAAAAAAATGTGACCCTTTAATAAAAAAAAAAATAAAAAAAGGGGGGAAGCCACCCGGGCCCTCTGGGCCCTTTAATAAAAAAAATTATATATATATATATATATATATATATATATTTTTTAAAAGGGGGGTTGCCATCTGGGCCCTTTAATCATAATAATAATATATATATATAAAAAAAGGGGGATTGTCATCCGGGGCCCTGGGGATCTCCGGACCTCTAAAAAAATGTGGCCCTACAATAAAAAAGAAAATAAAAAAAAGGGGGAAGCCACCCGGGCCCTGGGGACCTCCGAGCCCCCTTACAGGTGTACTCCCTGTACCGCCTGCCGCTCACCGAGTGCGCTTACCGTTGCTTTTGGTGCTCAGATGTCCTCTGAATGGGCTGGACACTCCGCAGCGGGGGATGGAGGGGACCCTGGACCCTGCAAAGGGAATAATAGTTTTACATTGAAATAATTATTTTTATAATTTTGCGTTCATAAAAGTGCTGCAGCCACATTACGCCTACTGATTCATTGGGGGAGGGGGGGGGGGGGGGGGTCTATATTTCACAAATTCTTAAGCAAAGTTGTCATGAATAATCACAATGTTGGGGTAGATTCAGTTAGATTTGCACAGTTTTTACGGAGGCTCAGCGCACCGTTTTGCCGCTGCGCCTCCGCAAATTACCTGCGCTACCCTTGATTCACGGAGCAGTAGCTCCGTAAATTGCGTGGGCGCTCTGGCAAAATGCCCGGCGTAAGCGCGCGCAATTTAAATGATCCCGTAGGGGGCGTGGATCATTTAAATTAGGCGCGTTCCCGCGCCGAGCGTAGTGCGCATGCTCCGTCGGGAAACTTTCCCGACGTGCATTGCGGTAAATGACGTCGCAAGGACATCATTTGCTTCAAAGTGAACGTGAATGGCGTCCAGCGCCATTCACGATTCACTTACGCAAACAACGTAAATTTCAAATTGCGCGACACGGGAACGACGGGTATACGCAACATTGGCTGCCCCTGCTGATAGCAGGGGCAGCCTTACACAAAAACCGACGTACGCAAACGATGTAAACTGCGTACGCAGGGCTCGTGTAGGGTTGTGAATCGGCGTTCGTATGCAATTTGCATACTATACGCTGAGCACTACGGGAACGCCACCTAGCGGCCTGCGTAAGAATGCAGCCTACGATATGACGGCATAAGGAGCCTTATGCCAGTCATTTCTTAGGCTGCAGTCGGCGTAACGAGCTCTCTGAATCAGGAGCATTCGTAACGCCGGCGCAGGTAAGCAATTGCGCTGCGTAACTATAGTTACGCAGACGCAATTGCTCTTTGAATCTACCCCGTTGTCTATAAAATTTTGATTTCCTATGATCCTTACCTCCATCTAGTGGCAATGATGCAGTATTTTCCTGATTGAGATATTTCAATATTTAGTATGGCCACTAGGTGGAGCCGACATTCATTGAAAATATTGGAAGAAATATGGGGATTATCCAAGATGTTTGTGTGGAAGTTTGAGACATTCACATGCCATTTTGTTTTTAAAAATAGACCTCACTGTGTCCCATCATTGGTGTCAGTGGGAGGAATAGTGTCCCATCATTGGTGTCAGTGGGAGGAATAGTGTCCCATCATTGGTGTCAGTGGGAGGAATAGTGTCCCATCATTGGTGTCAGTGGGAGGAATAGTGTCCCATTGTTGGTGTCAGTGGGAGGAATAGTGCCCCATCATTGGTGTCAGTGGGAGGAATAGTGTCCCATTGTTGGTGTCAGTGGGAGGAATAGTGCCCCATCATTGGTGTCAGTGGGAGGAATAGTGCCCCATCATTGGTGTCAGTGGGAGGAATAGTGCCCCATCATTGGTGTCAGTGGGAGGAATAGTGTCCCATCGTTGGTGTCAGTGGGAGGAATAGTGTCCCATCGTTGGTGTCAGTGGGAGGAATAGTGCCCCATCGTTGGTGTCAGTGGGAGGAATAGTGTCCCATCGTTGGTGTCAGTGGGAGGAATAGTGCCCCATCGTTGGTGTCAGTGGGAGGAATAGTGCCCCATCGTTGGTGGGAGGAATAGTGCCCCATCATTGGTGTCAGTGGGAGGAATAGTGTCCCATCATTGGTGTCAGTGGGAGGAATAGTGTCCCATCATTGGTGTCAGTGGGAGGAATAGTGTCCCATCATTGGTGTCAGTGGGAGGAATAGTGTCCCATTGTTGGTGTCAGTGGGAGGAATAGTGCCCCATCATTGGTGTCAGTGGGAGGAATAGTGCCCCATCATTGGTGTCAGTGGGAGGAATAGTGCCCCATCATTGGTGTCAGTGGGAGGAATAGTGTCCCATCGTTGGTGTCAGTGGGAGGAATAGTGTCCCATCGTTGGTGTCAGTGGGAGGAATAGTGCCCCATCGTTGGTGTCAGTGGGAGGAATAGTGTCCCATCGTTGGTGTCAGTGGGAGGAATAGTGCCCCATCGTTGGTGTCAGTGGGAGGAATAGTGCCCCATCGTTGGTGGGAGGAATAGTGCCCCATCATTGGTGTCAGTGGGAGGAATAGTGTCCCATCATTGGTGTCAGTGGGAGGAATAGTGCCCCATCATTGGTGTCAGTGGGGGGAATAGTGCCCCGTCATTGGTGTCAGTGGGGGGGTGGGAATAGTGCCCCATCATTGGTGTCAGTGGGAGGAATAGTGCCCCATCATTGGTATCAGTGGGAGGAATAGTGTCCCATCATTGGTATCAGTGGGAGGAATAGTGACCCATCATTGGTGTCAGTGGGAGGAATAGTGTCCCATCATTGGTGTCAGTGGGAGGAATAGTGTCCCATCATTGGTATCAGTGGGAGGAATAGTGCCACATCATTGGTGTCAGTGGGAGGAATAGTGCCCCATCATTGGTGTCAGTGGGAGGAATAGTGCCCCATCATTGGTGTCAGTGGGAGGAATAGTGTCCCATCATTGGTGTCAGTGGGAGGAATAGTGTCCCATCATTGGTGTCAGTGGGAGGAATAGTGCCCCATCATTGGTGTCAGTGGGAGGAATAGTGTCCCATCATTGGTGTCAGTGGGAGGAATAGTGCCCCATCGTTGGTGTCAGTGGGAGGAATAGTGCCCCATCGTTGGTGTCAGTGGGAGGAATAGTGCCCCATCGTTGGTGGGAGGAATAGTGCCCCATCGTTGGTGTCAGTGGGAGGAATAGTGTCCCATCATTGGTGTCAGTGGGAGGAATAGTGCCCCATCATTGGTGTCAGTGGGGGGAATAGTGCCCCGTCATTGGTGTCAGTGGGGGGGTGGGAATAGTGCCCCATCATTGGTGTCAGTGGGAGGAATAGTGTCCCATCATTGGTATCAGTGGGAGGAATAGTGACCCATCATTGGTGTCAGTGGGAGGAATAGTGTCCCATCATTGGTGTCAGTGGGAGGAATAGTGTCCCATCATTGGTGTCAGTGGGAGGAATAGTGCCCCATCATTGGTGTCAGTGGGAGGAATAGTGCCCCATCATTGGTGTCAGTGGGAGGAATAGTGCCCCCGACCTTTAAAAAAATAATTTTGATCGATCTGTATTACAATCGGTTTTCTGACACGCAGATGTTTTTCCAACAAGCAAAAGCGATTTATAAAATTGCACTATGGTTGATCGACCTGCCAAGAGTGAAAATGATCGGGAAGGCGGCGTTCCCACCCGAGAGACACATTTATGAGCGTTTGTGTCCAGCGGTTTAAAGTGTTTTTGAGCATTGGTGTTTTTTTTTAGTTGGCCCATAGCGAAAAATATCATCAGTTTCATCATTTGTTGGCAGGTTTTTCAGATTTTTCATCCGCTTTTATTATTTATTTATTATTTATTTTTTTACTATTTTTTACTTTTTTGGTAAATTTTGGGTTTAATATTAATGTCAGGGTTAATATTAGTGACGGGTTAGAGTTTAATGTTAGGGTTTAATATTAGTGTTGGGGGTTAAAAATTAGGGTTAGGGGGTTAATATTAATGCCAGGGTTAATATAAGGGTTAAAAATAATGTCGGGGCTAGGGGGGTTAATACTAGTGTCAGGGTTAGAGGTTAATATTAATTGTCGGGGTTAGGGTTCAATATTAGTTTGGGGGTCAATATTAGTGTCAGGGTTTAAAATTTGTGTCAGGGGTGCTAGTGTCGGGGGTAAGAGTTTAATATTAGGGTTAGAGTTTAATAATAGTATCGGGTTAGAGTTTAATGTTTGGGTTAGGGGTTATTATTAGTGTCGGGGTTAGGGGTGATATTTGGGTTAGGCTTTAATATTAGTGACGGGGTTATATTAGTGTCGGGGTTAACATTAGGGTTAGGGGTTAATATTAGGGTTAGGGGTGTATATTAGTGTCTGTGTTTATATTAGGGCGGGTTAATATTAGTGTTAGAGGTTAATATTGGTTACAGGGTTAATATTAGTGTTAGGGGTAAGGGTCGGGGTAAGGGTTTAACATTAGGGCTGGGGTTAATATTAGTGATGGGGGTGATGAGGTTAATATTAGGGGTTAATATTAGTGTCGGGGTAAGGGTTTAATGTTAAGGTTAGGGGTTAATATTAGTGTTGAGGTAGGGGTTTAATATTAAGGTTGGGGTTAATATTAGTGTTGGGGTAGGGGTTTAATATTAGGGTTGGGGTTAAATATTAGTGATGGGGGTGATGGGGTTAATATTAGTGTCAGGGTTAGGATCTAATAATAGTGTCGGGGTTAGAGTTTAATATTAGTGTCAGGGTTAATATTAGGGTTAGGGGTAATTATTAGGATTAGGGGTTAATATTAGTGTTGGGGTAAGGGTTTAATATTAGGGGTTAATATGAGTGTCAGGGTTATTATTAGGGTTAGGGGGTTAATATTAGGGTTAGGGGTTAATATTGGGCTAGGGGTTATTATTAGGGGTAGGGGTTATTATTAGGGGTTATTATTAAGGTTAGGGGTTATTATTAGGGTTAGGGGTTATTATTAGGGTTAGGGGTTAATGTTAGGGTTAGGGGTTATTATTAGTGTTAGGGGTTATTATTAGTGTTAGGGGTTATTATTAGGGTTAGGGGTTATTATTAGTGTTAGGGGTTATTATTAGTGTTAGGGGTTATTATTAGGGTTAGGGGTTATTATTAGGGTTAGGGGTGGGGTTAGGGCTTCATTTAATTTGTATTATTCATTTTATTGCTATTTATTTTGATGAAATGATTGCATTTCTATGGAAAATGCTTCAAAAACGCACCAATTTGCCCAATTCGAGCCCCAAATAAAGCTCGAGTGCGATTCGGACTCTTTGTGAACCGTCTCCATAGAGAATAATAGATTTTTCCTGGAATCAGAGCCGTGTGCGGAGGACTGTGCGCTCCCTCCGAGTCCGACACCACGCCGATCAATCGCCTGGAACGGCCGCCATCTATAATTCATGTCGGCCATTCAGAGGCGAGGAATGCGATCTCTGCGGACACGCGATCCGCCAACACCGGATTAACGCCGCCACGCCAGGGCTGCTGTTAAAGTGAACCGGTCACAATACAAGACGACAGATGCCGCTGCGGATTTGATTTGGGAACCAATCACAGCGGAGCGGAGCGCAGAACGCGCATTTCTGTAAATGTTTTCTTGTATCTTTTCATGTGACAACACTGAAGAAATGACACTTTGCTACAATGTTGTGTAGTGAGAGTACAGCTTGTATAACAGTGTACATTTGCCGTCCCCTCAAAATAACTCGACGCACAGCCATAATGTCCAAACCGCTGGCCACAAAAGTGAGGACGCCCCTAAGTGAAAATTTCCAAATTGGGCCCAAAGTGTCAATATTTTGTGTGGCCGCCATTATTTTCCAGCACTGCCTTAACCCTCTTGGGCATGGAGGTCACCAGAGCTTCACAGGTTGCCACTGGAGTCCTCTTCCCCTCCTCCATGATGACATCACGGAGCTGGTGGATGTTGGAGACCTTGCGCTCTCCACCTTCCCTCTGAGGATGTCTCACAGATGATCAATAGGGTTTAGGTCTGGAGACATGCTTGGCCAGTCCATCACCTTTACCCTCAGCTTCTTTAGCAAGGCAGTGGTGGTCTTGGAGGCGTGTTTGGGGTCGTTATCACGTTGGAATACTACCCTGCGGTCCGGTCTCTGAAGGGAGGGGGATCATGCTCTGCTTCAGTATGTCACAGTACATGTTGGCATTCATGGTTCCCTCAATGATCTGTAGCTCCCCAGTGTCGGCAGCACCCATGCAGCCCCAGACCATGACACTCCCCCCACCATGCCTGACTGTAGAGAAGACACACTTGTCTTTGTCCTCCTCACCTGGCCCCTCCCCCACACACGCCTGACACCATCTGACACCAAATACCTTTATCTTGGTCTCATCAGACCACAGGACATGGTTCCAGTAATCCATGTCCTTTAGTCTGCTTGTCTTCAGGAAACTGTTTGCGGCTTTCTTGTGCATCATCTTTAGAAGAGGCTTCCTTCTGGACGACAGCCATGCAGACCAATTTGATGCAGTGTGCGGCGTATGGTCTGAGCACTGACAGGCTGACCCCTCCCCCCCACCCCTTCACCCTCTGCAGCAATGCTGGCAGCACTCATACGTCTATTTCCCAAAGACAACCTCTGGATATGACGCTGAGCACGTGACCCAGTGGCGGTTGGTGCTCAAAAAAATATATAATAAGCAGCCTCACTGTGCCATCAAACGCAGCCACTGTGCCCCTCAATTGTCGCCACTGTGCCGATTGTTGCCACTGTGCATGTCACTGTGCCCTTTAATTGTTGCCACTGTGCCCTTTGTCACCACTGTGCCCTGTAAAATGCACTTACCTTTCTGCTTCCACGTCCCTCGATGACGCTTCAGCCAATCAGGTTACCGATAACCAGAATCGGTGAACCTGATTGGCTGAGACGGCCATCAGTCTTATCCAAAGGACGCACCCAGGGGCGGACTGACAACTCATGGGGCCCCCGGGCAATAGAAGATTATGGGGTCCCCGGGCTTACAGATGGCCACCACGCCAGGAGGCAGTGCAGAGGCGGGGCAGCTAAAATCTCGAGATTTTCATATCAGAAGCATGTCGGTTTCGGACATATCAGGGACAGATGTAAAAAAAACACAGATTTTTTCATACTACTATCCCTGGTTTTACTGAGCCTGGCAACCCTGATGGGGCCCCCTAGTGGCATGGGGCCCTCCGGCAGTGCCCGAGAGCCTCAATGGTCAGTCCGCCCCTGGACGCACCCCCCGTACGTTCCGAGGATAAGACATCCGGGAGCCGAGGGCTGTACTCGGAAAGCCTATCAGAGCCGCTGGCCTGATAGGGGGGGGGCGCCCCCTATGGACGGGCCGACACTGACGTGACCTCAACTTCTCTGGTGGACCATGACGAGGCGGGGGAGGGGAACCCGTCCTGCTATACCGCTGTATGGTCTTGGCCCCCCGTGCCGCAGCTCAGGCTCAGGGTCTTGGCGATCTTCTTATAGCCTAGGCCATCTTTATGTAGAGACACAATTCTTTATATCAGATCCGATACGATCACTGATCGGATTGAATAGGAAATCGATCGATCGATCAATGAAGGATTCACTCCATCTCCATGTCAGGCGGTCGATCGGCCGTGGCGCAAGCTTGTAGTTCTCCGATCGACCCAATAGCAGCCGTGCACACTTTGATAGACGATCGATTTCTTTGATTAATTGATTTCCCCCGTTAGGGTTAATCGTGCGATCGTCGACAACCAATACGATCGATACGCCACACACAGGGAAGTGGATCGCGATCGGTAAACGATCCATTACATCCGTTTCCACCTCGCGACCTTATAATCCCATCTGTTGGAATACGATCAATTGCAAAGACCGAACCATCTCAGCGCTGCCGATCGGCGCAAAATGATTGATCAGTTCCAGCCGTCGCCGATCGGCTCAGTTTGATCAAATCTGATTTTAAAGGCATCGAAAAATAAATCAGAAGGGAAGTTTGGGGCTTTTTGATCGGTTGCAATCGCTCTGATTGAACGGCGCATCGATCGGGCGATACGATTGTAGTGTGTGTGTCCTCCGAATTACCAATAGTAATAGAGATCGATCGATTGATCCTTTCTAATCGATAATGTATGTGTCCCATTGTTTCCTATAGTAATAGATGATGAACGGGGACCCGGAGAGGAGATACACCCCGATCTATAGGAGGACCCCTCATCCGATATGTATGGGGGGGGGACATCCGATCAACCAATCAGAGGACAGAACCCGGAGAGATCAGGATGGAGGACCACAAGGCGCAGCGACCCCTCCCCCACCGAGAAATGTTACATTGTTTCCACTCTCCTCCCCCACCGGATGGAAGACGCGGAGAAATGTTACATTGTATCCACTCACCGGCCCCTCCTCCACTCCGATCACCGCCCGCCACCGGCATCCCGACCGATCACCGCCGCCCGATCCTCCGCATCACTTCCTGTCTACTCCTCACCAACCGGAAACTGCCCCCCCCATCCCGAGTACCGGAGATCCGCCCCCCCCCCCATCCCGATCCTCCGCATCATTACCGCCCCCAGTACCGTCTTACACAGGGTAGTGATATGCATGATACACATCATTACCGCCCCCCCCCCATCCCGGTCCTCTGCATCATTACCGCCCCCCCCCATCCCGGTCCTCTGCATCATTACCGCCCCCCCCCATCCCGGTCCTCTGCATCATTACCGCCCCCCCCCCTCCCGGTCCTCTGCATCATTACCGCCCCCCCCCCATCCCGGTCCTCTGCATCATTACCGCCCCCCCATCCCGGTCCTCAGCATCATTACCGCCCCCCCCCCCATCCCGGTCCTCTGCATCATTACCGCCCCCCCATCCCGGTCCTCAGCATCATTACCGCCCCCCCATCCCGGTCCTCTGCATCATTACCGCCCCCCCATCCCGGTCCTCTGCATCATTACCACCCCCCCATCCCGGTCCTCTGCATCATTACCCCCCCATCCCGGTCCTCTGCATCATTACCCCCCCATCCCGGTCCTCTGCATCATTACTGCCCCCCCATCCCGGTCCTCTGCATCATTACCGCCCCCCCATCCCGAGTACCGGAGATCCGCCCCCCCCATCCCATCCCGATCCTTCGCATCATTACCGCCCCCCCCATCCCGGTCCTCTGCATCATTACCCCCCCCATCCCATCCCGATCCTCCGCATCATTACCGCCCCCAGTACCGTCTTACACAAGGTAGTGATATGCATGATACACATCATTACCGCCCCCCCATCCCGGTCCTCTGCATCATTACCGCCCCCCCCATCCCGGTCCTCTGCATCATTACCGCCCCCCCATCCCGGTCCTCTGCATCATTACCGCCCCCCCCCATCCCGATCCTCCGCATCATTACCACCCCCCATCCCGGTCCTCTGCAACATTACCGCCCCCCCCCATCCCGGTCCTCTGCATCATTACCACCCCCATCCCGGTCCTCTGCATCATTACCGCCCCCCCATCCCGGTCCTCTGCATCATTACTGCCCCCCCATCCCGGTCCTCTGCATCATTACCGCCCCCCATCCCGGTCCTCTGCATCATTACCGCCCCCCCATCCCGGTCCTCTGCATCATTACCGCCCCCCCCATCCCGGTCCTCTGCATCATTACCGCCCCCCCATCCCGGTCCTCTGCATCATTACCGCCCCCCCATCCCGATCCTCCGCATCATTACCACCCCCCATCCCGGTCCTCTGCATCATTACCGCCCCCCCCATCCCGGTCCTCTGCATCATTACCGCCCCCCATCCCGGTCCTCTGCATCATTACCGCCCCCCCATCCCGGTCCTCTGCATCATTACCGCCCCCCCATCCCGGTCCTCTGCATCATTACCGCCCCCCCATCCCGGTCCTCTGCATCATTACCGCCCCCCCCATCCCGATCCTCCGCATCATTACCACCCCCATCCCGGTCCTCTGCATCATTACCACCCCCCATCCCGGTCCTCTGCATCATTACCCCCCCATCCCGGTCCTCTGCATCATTACCACCCCCATCCCGGTCCTCTGCATCATTACCGCCCCCCATCCCGGTCCTCTGCATCATTACCCCCCCCCATCCCGGTCCTCTGCATCATTACCACCCCCATCCCGGTCCTCTGCATCATTACCCCCCCCATCCCGGTCCTCTGCATCATTACCGCCCCCCATCCCGGTCCTCTGCATCATTACCCCCCCCATCCCGGTCCTCTGCATCATTACCACCCCCATCCCGATCCTCTGCATCATTACCGCCCCCCATCCCGGTCCTCCGCATCATTAACACCCCCCCCCCATCCCGATTCTCCACATCATTACCCCCCCCCCCCATCTCGAGTACCGGAGAGCTGCCTCCCTCCCATCCCGGTCCTCCATCCTCCATCACCTTCCACGTCATCCCGATCCTTCTGCACCTTCCACGTCATTCCGATCCTTCTCCACCTTCCACGTCATTCCGATCCTACTCCACCTTCCACGTCATCCCGATCCTTCTCCACCTTCCACGTCATCCCGATCCTTCTCCACCTTCCACATCATCCTGATTCATCTCCACCTTCCACGTCATCCCGATCCTTCTCCACCTTCCACGTCATCCTGATCCTTCTCCACCTTCCACGTCATCCCGATCCTTCTCCACCTTCCACATCATCCCGATCCTTCTCCACCTTCCACATCATCCCGATCCTTCTCCACCTTCCACATCATCCCGATCCTTCTCCACCTTCCACGTCAGTCCGATCCTTCACCTTCCACATCATCCCGATCCTTCTCCACCTTCCACGTCAGTCCGATCCTTCACCTTCCACGTAATCACGATCCTTCTCCACCTTCCACGTCATCCCGATCCTTCTCCACCTTCCACGTCAGTCTGATCCTTCTCTACCTTCCACGTCATCCCGATCCTTCTCCACCTTCCACATCATCCCGATCCTTCTCCACCTTCCACATCATCCCGATCCTTCTCCACCTTCCACGTCAGTCCGATCCTTCTCCACCTTCCACGTCATCCCGATCCTTCTCCACCTTCCACGTCATCCCGATCCTTCTCCACCTTTCACGTCATCCCAATCCTTCTCCACCTTGCACGTCAGTCTGATCCTTCTCTGCCTTCAACGTCATCCTGATCCTTCTCCGTCTTCCACGTCAGTCCGATCCTTCGCCACCTTCCATCATCCCGATCCTTCTCCACCTTCCACGTCATCCCGATCCTTCTCCACCTTCCACGTCATCCCGATCCTTCTCCTTCTCCGCCTTCCACGTCATCCCGATCCTTCTCCACCCTCCACGTCATCCCAATCCTTCGCCACCTTCCATCATCCCGATCCTTCTCCACCTTCCACGTCATCCCGATCCTTCTCCACCTTCCACGTCATCCCGATCCTTCTCCTTCTCTGCCTTCCACGTCATCCCAATCCTTCTCCACCTTCCACGTCATCATTTTTATTAATAGTTTTTTTTACTAATAATGGCGGCGATCTGCGATTTTTATCATGACTGCGACATTGCGGCGGACACATCGGAACACTTTTCACTCTATTTTGGAACCATTGTCATTCATACAGCGATCAGTGCTATAAAAAAATGCACTGATTACTGTGTAAATAACACTGGCAAGGAAGGGGTTAACCACTAGGGGGCGATGAAGGCGAGGGATTCTAACTATATGGGGGCTGGGCTACCAGTGACACGACATTGATCACTGCTCCTGATAACAGGGAGCAGACGATCAGTGTCCTGTCACTAGGCAGAACAGGGAAATGCCTTGTTTTGAAAGGCATTCCGCCGTTCTGCCTCTCCGTGACACGATCGTGGGCCGCCGGCGAACATCGAGTCCGCGGGGCGCGGCCACGGAGCTCGCAGCAGGAAATTCAAAGCGACGTACTGGTGCGTTGCTTTGCTCAGCCAAGCCATTCTGCCGACGTAAAAGTGCGTTAAAAAAAAAACCCGTCTGACGCCGACAAAAGCAGCTGTGTGCGTGAGGCCTTAGGGCGATCGCATTGCGTTTCCTCCATGGCGGTTTTCTACGGAAGAATCCTCGAGACCAATCCGAGAAGATGGAATTTGTTTAAAACTCATCGGCTTCTCCCAGAGGAAGATCCATCAAGGAGGGATCGATATCCACAGATATTGATCGCATGACCGGGGGGGAGGGGAGGGGGGTCAGCGGTGATTAGGATCAGGATTATCAATGATCGCGCCGATCGCAGAAGACTCAGTCCATGTACAAGACCGGCGTCTGAAGTCCTGCAGAACATTGCTCCGCCTCATCTCCCTCTTGACAGATACCTACTGATATATTCTGCAGATTATTCCATTGCTGACCTTTTAAGAGATCTGCAGAGCATTACTCCATCCCATCTCCTTCCTAACAGATACATATTTGTATATTCTGCAGATTATTCCATCACTGCCCTATGAAGATCTGCAGAACGTTACTCCGATCAGTCTCCCTCCTGACAGATATCTACTGATATATTCTGCAGATTATTCCGCCACTGAGAGACCTGCAGAACATTACTCCTTTCAGTCTGCCTCTTGACAGATAACTACTTATATATTCTGCAGATTATTACATTTCTGACCACTCAAGAGATCTGCAGAGCATTACCCCATCCCACCTCCTTCCTAACAGATACATATTTAGATATTCTGCAGATTATTCCATCACTACCCTATGGAGAGCTGCAGAACATTAATCCTTTCAGTCTCCCTCCTGACAGATACCTACTGATATATTCTGCAGATTATTCCATTTCTGACCACTCAAGAGATCTGCAGAGCATTACTCCATCCCATCTCCTTCCTAACAGATACATATTTAGATATTCTGCAGATTATTCCATCACTGCCCTATGAAGATCTTCAGAACGTTACTCTTATCAGTCTCACCCCTGACAGATACTGTACCTACTGATATATTCTGCAGATTATTCCGTCACTGAGAGATCTGCAGAACATTGCTCCTTTCAGTCTGCCTCTTGACAGATACCTACTGATATATTCTGCAGATTATTCAATTTCTGACCACTCAAGAGATCTGCAGAGCATTACTCCATCCCATCTCCTTCCTAACAGATACATATTTTCATAACTTTACTGTTTAATTTTTTTTTTTTTATTCATGAAAGTGTATTTTTCCCCAAAAAGTTGCGTTTAAAAGATCGCCGCACAAATACCATGTGACATAAAATATTGCAACAATCTCCATTTTATTCTCGAGATTCTCTGCTAAAAATAAAATGTATATAATGTTTGGGGGTTCTAAGTAATTTTCTAGCAAAAAATACAGGGCCAGATTCATAAAGAATTGCCCTGGCGCAGAGTATCAGAGATACGCTACGCCGCCGTATCTTACCTGCCGTTCTTCACTGTGGCGCCGTCATCGATCCTGCTTTCCCTTATATAGGGAATCACAATCGATGACGTCACACCTACAGCCACACACCCCTACAGTTAGAAACACAGATGAGGTCACACTTAACCCCTTCAGCGCCCCCTTGTGGTTAACTCCTAAACTGCGAAAATGACAATGGTCCCAAAAATGTGTCAAAATTGTCCGAAGTGTCCGCCATAATGTCGCAGTCACGAAAAAAATCGCTGATCGCCGCCATTAGTAGGAAAACATTTTTTTTATAAAAATGCAATAAAACTATCCCCTATTTTGTAAACGCTATACATTTTGTGCAAACCAATCGATAAACGCTTATTGCGATTTTTTTTTTTACCAAAAATAGGTAGAAGAATACGTATCGGCCTAAACTGAGGAAAAAAAAAGTTTTTTATATATTTTTGGGGGATATTTATTATAGCAAAAAGTTAAAAATATTGCATTTTTTTCAAAATTGTCGCTCTATTTTTGTTTATAGCGCAAAAATTAAAAACCGCAGAGGTGATCAAATACCACCGAAAGAAAGCTCTATTTGTGGGGAAAAAAGGACGTTAATTTTGATTAGGAGCCACGTCGCACGACCGCGCAATTGTCAGTTAAAGCGAATCGCAAAAAGAGGCCAGGTCCTTTAGCTGCATAATGGTCCGGGTCTTAAGTGGTTAATAAGTCACAATGTTACGAGTTCGTTGACCAATGACTCGGCCCCCCCGATGAGTCTATTTCGGGTCGCATTTTCTGCGTCGCAGATGACGGTTTATAGAATCGCCCCCCCTCTGTGCCGCTGCGTGTGTGTAAATAATTGTTCCCTTCTCATTACAACAAACCCTCTAATTTCCCTTCTATATATATACACATATATAGATCTGTATACCCTCCTCCATTTATAACCAGCGCGATGACGTCCCGCACACAGCATACTGGAGCCCCTGGAACCCGTCTCTTTAAGGTCACATCCCCGCGCTATAAATCTTCAACCTGAATGTAAATGAAAACGTAATAAATAAGACGTCATGTCCGCCGCAGACCAGATTTATCATACCGACCTGAATTAGAACCGATACAACGCCGTCATATTAGAAATACAATTTTTTTTTTCACTGCTTGCCGACCAGCCGCCGCAGTTCTACGGTGGGCGCTGATGAGGCTGCATTGATGGGCACTGGTAGGCTGCATTGATGGGCGATGGTGAGGCTACATTGATGAGCGTTGGTGAGGCTGCATTGATGGGCACTGGGAGGCTGCATTGATGGGCTATATAGATAAAGTCAAATAAAAAAAGTGTGTGAATGTTGTGTGAAAGACCCCCAAATATTCCACCCCTTGTATAAGCGTGGTGGTGACTGGTTCTCTTGATTGGCAGTTTGTCCTGGTATGGGGGGGGGGGTCTCCGCCATGAAGCGGGGCATTGATCCTGGTACACAGGAAGATTTACCCCCCATCCTTCATAAGGACCCCCCAGTGGCTGTTTTATGCTGATTGAGTTGCAATGTACATGGCGGCCCCGCGGCCGCAGCGCTGATCTCTCCCTAACAAGCTGGAAATGCTTTTGGCGTACAAGAGATTCCCCCGCACAGGCGGGACGCGTCCAGCAGGGGGAGATACTGTTCCCTCGCCTGGCTGGTTTCCTATGTTCACCCAATCACGGGAAGATCCGATCTCTGGAGCCGTTTAATCTCCATTCAGATGTTGTCGGCTTGCTGTTCGGTGATTGGGCTTTGCTGTTTCTCTCTCAGTCTACTTAACCACTTCAGCCCTGGAAGGTTTTACCCCCCCCTTCATGACCAGGCCATTTGGTGTGATACGCCACTGCGTTACTTTAACTGACAATTGCGCGGTCGTACGATGCTATACCCAAATACAATTGACGTCCCTTTTCCCCACAAATAGAGCTTTCTTTTGGTGGTATTTGATCACCTCTGCGGTTTTTATTTTTTTGCGCAAAAAAACAACAAAGAGAAATCCCATTGTTGGTGTCAGTGGGAGGAATAGTGCCCCATTGTTGGTGTCAGTGGGAGGAATAGTGCCCCATTGTTGGTGTCAGTGGGAGGAATAGTGCCCCATTGTTGGTGTCAGTGGGAGGAATAGTGCCCCATTGTTGGTGTCAGTGGTATGAATAGTGTCCCATCATTGGTGTCAGTGGAAGGAATAGTTCCCCCCTAAAGTTTGAAGGACAGTAATCTGGCCCTATATTTGGAAAGTACCCCCCCCCCCCCCGGGTCTAGCCCATTCCTTATTCTATATGGAGATCTGAGCGCTCGGGGGAGGAGCTCTTTGCACACAGTGGCCCAGATTCAAGTAGCAATTGCGCCTGTGTAACCATAGGTTACACAGCGCAATTGCTTACTTGCTCCGGCGTTACGAATGCTCCTGATTCAGGAACATCGTAACGCCAACTGCAGCCTAAAATCTGCGTGGCATAAGGCTCTTATGCCACGCAGATTTTAGGCTGCATTCTTGCGATGACCGCTAGGGGGCGCTCCCATTGTGGTCAGCGTATAGTATGCAAATTGCATACTAACACCGATTCACAATGTTGCGCGAGCCCTGCGTACGCAAGTTACGTCGTTTCCGTACGGCGTGTTTAGCGTAAGGCTGCCCCTTCTAATAGCAGGGGCAGCCAATGCTAAAGTATACCCGCTGTTCCCGCGTCGCAACGTTCGAATTTTACGTAATTTGTGTAAGTGATTCGTGAATGGCGCTGGACGCCATTCACGTTCACTTTGAAGCAAATGACGTCCTTGCGACGTCATTTGCCGCAATGCACATCGGGAAAGTTTCCCGACGGAGCATACGCTCTACGCTCGGCGCGGGAGCGCGCCTAATTTAAATGATTCCCGCCCCCTACGGGATCATTTACATTAGGCGCCCTTATGCAGGGCAAGTTTACACAGCTGCTGCTCCGTGAATCGCGGGTAGCGCAGTAAATTTGCGGGGGCGCAGGGCAAAAACGCTGCCCTGCGCCTCCGTAAATAAGGGGCAAATCTACCTGAATCCGGGCCAATGTACGGATCTTCCTCTCGGTTCTGGGCGGGGCTATAATTATATTATAAGCTGAAGTTTCTTAGCGCAGAATAATACATAGGAGTATCCGCATGTCAAAGCATTTCCGTCACCATGGAGACCCTGCGCCTCCTATTGTGAGAGGAGCACAGCGCACGAGACATTCCGCACGCCGAGAGTCTTTCCAATTCCCCCCCATCCCCCGCTCATCATATCAATCCCCGACCAATGAGATAGAAAATCCGCCCCACATTCACACCAGTGTAGTGCGCAAAACACGCCAAGAAATGGGGGTGATGCTGGGAGCGCCATCAGAGACCCCCGAGTGTGCCGAGTGAGAGGGCAGATTTATGCAAATGAGACCCTGGGGTATAACACAAGGAAAAAAGATACATGGGGGCTTCTTTGCCACGTTTGTTATTTGTAGGGTCGCCCATGGAAATATATTACCAATGATGGGGCACTCTTCCTCCCACTGATACCAATGATGGGGCACTATTTCCCCCACTGACACCAATGATGGGACAGTATTCCTCCCACTGACACCAATGATGGGGCACTATTCCTCCCACCGACACCAATGATGGGGCACTATTCCTCCCACTGACACCAACAATGGGGCACTATTCCTCCCACTGACACCAATGATGGGACACTATTCCTCCCACTGACACCAATGATGGGGCACTATTCCTCCCACTGACACCAATGATGGGGCACTATTCCTCCCACCAACACTATTTCTCCCTATGACAGCAACAATGGGGAACTATTCCTTTCACCGACACCAACGATGGGGCACTATTCCTCCCACTGACACCAATGATGGGGCACTATTCCTCCCACTGACACCAACAATGGGGTACTATTCCTCCCACTGACAGCAAAGATATGGCACTATTCCGCCTAGGAAGTCGCCTAGGGCGCACTGATGCCTAGGGGCGCCAGGCCACTCGTGTTCCTACTCTCTTCTCTCTACAGCAAGAAACTACATTTCAGCATCAGCAGGCAGCCGCCGCTCCGTTCACACATAGTGTCAGAGAATGAATGGAAGCAAGCAAACATTCATTGATGGGCACTGATAGGCTGCATTTGATGGGCGCTGGTGAGGCTGCATTTGATGGGCACTGATAGGCTGCATTTGATGGGCGCTGGTGAGGCTGCATTTGATGGGCGCTGGTGAGACTGCATTTGATGGGCGCTGGTGAGACTGCATTTGATGGGCGCTGGTGAGGCTGCATTTGATGGGCGCTGGTGAGACTGCATTTGATGGGCGCTGGTGAGGCTGCATTTGATGGGCGCTGGTGAGGCTGCATTGATGGGGGCTGGTGAGGCTGCATTTGATAGGCGCTGGTGAGGCTGCATTTGATGATTGCTGGTGGGGCTGCATTTGATGGGCGCTGGTGAGGCTGCATTGATGGGGGCTGGTGAGGCTGCATTTGATGGGCGCTGGTGAGGCTGCATTTGATGGGCGCTGGTGAGGCGGCATTTGATGGGCGCTGGTGAGGCTGCATTTGATGGGCGCTGGTGAGGCTGCATTGATGGGGGCTGGTGAGGCTGCATTTGATGGGCGCTGGTGAGGCTGCATTGATGGGGGCTGGTGAGGCTGCATTGATGGGCGCTTCATTAAAAAGGTGGGGTATACATTGTCAGGGCAAAGGGGTTGGAGTCAGGGGTGGAGCCAAGGGGGGGGGGGGAATTAGGTTTCGCCTAGGGTGTCAAAAATCCTTGCACCAGCCTTGAAGATGCTGAGCAAAAATACTCAACATGGAAGGGAGCATAAAGCACGGGTCAGGTATAATAATTTAAGTGCTAATGATCAATAAGAAAGATCAAAAATGATTATATAAATAGTTATTATATAAATAAAGAATTATTATATAAATATTCAATCAAGAAAATTCATATATACATCATGGGCCAGATTCAGGGAGAAGTGCGGCGGCGTAACGTATCGTAGATACGTTACACCGCCGCAAGTTTTCATCGCAAGTGCCTGATTCACAAAGCACTTGCGATGAAAACGACGCCGGCGGCCTCCGGCGTAAGCCCGCGTAATTTAAATGGGCGTGTGCCATTTAAATTAGGCGCGCTCCCGCGCCGGACCTACTGCGCATTGCTCCGTTTCGTAACTCCCGCCGTGCTTTGCGCGAAGTGACGTAATTTTTTCGAGCGGCGACGCGCGTAGCGTAATTCCGTATTCCCGGACGGCTTACGCAAATGCTGTGAATTTTTTAATTTCGGCGCGGGAACGACGGCCATACTTTATACAGCAATACGTTTGCTGTGTAAAGTTAAGGCACCAAAAACGACGACTAAATTTGCGACGGGAAACTAGACTAGCGGCGACGTAGCGAACGCGAAAAACCGTCGTGGATCGCCGTAACTCCTAATTTGCATACCCGACGCTGGTTTACGACGCAAACTCCCCCCAGCGGCGGCCGCGGTACTGCATCCTAAGATCCGACAGTGTAAAACAATTACACCTGCCGGATCTTCGGGATATCTATGCGTAACTGATTCTATGAATCAGCCGCATAGATAGAAACAGAGATACGACGGCGTATCTCTTTGGTGAATCTGGCCCCATGTACTTAGTTTGATTGGCCGAGTCTCCGCAGAGTCGAGTTTCTGACATTCTGTGTTCTCCGATCTCCCGATCCTCCTCAGCCATTTCTGCTTCCTCTCTTCCCGGGGAGAGAAGGACGGGAAACAAATGTGCTGACTCGGCACGATGGCGGTGAGGGGGGCTGGATTGATTGCAGGCCTTTGTCTTTGTCCTCAGGCGAGGTGCTTCGTGCGACAAATAACACTAAGATGTATAAAGAAGGTGAACTCTGGTTCACTTGATCTGTTATTCCGATCTGCTGAGCCGAGTAAAGAAGACGACCTGACGCAGCGATGGCAATAATAACCAGCCAATGCTGCCCGGCAACCTGCGCAACCGTCATCAAGTCACAAGGTCAATTTATTTTACCTGAGTTTTATATTATGCTTTCGATTTTCTCACTGCAATATTTTCTTTCACCTCTTTTCAGTGCTGCTGGTCTCCTGTGGCCTCTTTGCAACCACTTGATGACTGTATGCACTTCCTTAACCACTTAAGGACCGGACCAATATGCTGCTAAATGACCCAAGGGGTTTTTACAATTCGGCACTGCGTCGATTTAACTGACAATTGCGCGGTCGTGCGACGTGGCTCCCAAACAAAATTGGCGTCCTTTTTTCCCCACAAATAGAGCTTTCTTTTGGTGGTATTTGATCACCTCTGCGGTTTTTATTTTTTGCGCTATAAACAAAAATAGAGCGACAATTTTGAAAAAAAATCAATATTTTTTACTTTTTGCTATAATAAATATCCCCCAAAAACATAAATATTTTTTTTCTTCCTCAGCTTAGGCCGATACGTATTCTTCTACCTATTTTTGGTAAAAAAAATCGCAATAAGCGTTTATCGATCGGTTTGCGCAAAATTTATAGCGTTTACAAAATAGGGGATAGTTTTATTATTTTTTTTTTTTTTACTACCAATGGTGGCGATCAGCGATTTTTTTCGTGACTGCGACATTATGGCGGACACTTCGGACAATTTTGACACATTTTTGGGACCATTGTCATTTTCACAGCAAAAAATGCATTTAAATTGCATTGTTTACTGTGAAAATGACAGTTGCAGTTTGGGAGTTAACCACCGGGGGCGCTGTAGGAGTTAGGGTTCACCTAGTGTGTGTTTACAACTGTAGAGGGGTGTGGCTGTAGGTGTGACATCATCGATCGAGTCTCCCTATAAAGGGAATGACGCGATCGATACGCCGCCACAGTGAAGCACAGGGAAGCCGTGTTTACATACGGCTCTCCCCGTTCTTCAGCTCCAGGGAGCGATCGCGAGGGGGCGGCTATAAATGAATAGCCGCGCCGTCGTCCCGGATCGCTCCCCGCGGGTTTCCGACCATCGCATGTAGCGGGGGGGCCCGATCGGACCCCCGACCCGCGGAAAGGCAGGGACGTACAGGTACGCCAATGTGCCTGTCCGTGCCATTCTGCCGACGTATATCTACATGTGGCGGTCGGGAAGTGGTTAAAGGGTAACTCTACCTTTGTGGGAAAAAAAGTAGCAAAAAAATATAATAATATTGTGTATACAACTGCGACACAAGTCATATTGTAACTGAATGTTATTACAAATGACCTTTCATTTTCAATCCGTAGCTCTGTA